>NW_022096150.1:0-14532 GCF_006542625.1 Nomascus leucogenys
TTCACTTGCATTTTCTACAGAAAGAGTGTTTCAGAACTGCTCAATAAAAACCACACAGAAGCAATCTGTGAAACTTCTTACTGTTCTGTGCATTCAACTAACCGAGTTGAACCTTAGTTATTATTGAGCAGTTCTGAAACACTCTTTCTGTAGAAAATGCAAGTGACATTCAGGGCGCTAAGAGTCCTATAGCGGAAAAATGAATATGTTCAAATAAAAACTACACAGAAGCAATCTGTGAAACTTTTTACTGTTCTGTGCATTCAACTAACAGAGTTGAACCTTAGTTTATATTGAGCAGTTATGAAACACTCTTTCTGCAGAAAATGCAAGTGAACATTCAGGGCGCTAAGAGGCCTATAGTTGAAAAAGATATGTTCAAATAAAAACTACAAAGAAGCTATCTGTGAAACTTCTTACAGTTCTGTGCATTCAACTAACAGAGTTCAACCTTACTTTTATTGAGCAGTTCTGAAACACCTTTCTGTAGAAAATGCAAGTGGACATTCAGGGCGCTAAGAGGCCTATGGTGGAAAAAGGAATACCTTCAAATAAAAACTACACAGAAGCAATCTGTGAAACTTCTTACGGTTCTGTTCTTTAAACTAACACAGTTGAACCTTAATTTTGATTGAACAGTTCTGAAACACTCTTTCTGTAGAAAATGCAAGTGGACCTTCGGAGCGCTAAGAGGCCTATAGCGGAAAAAGTAATACCTTCAAATAAAAACTACACAGAAGCATTCTGTGAAACTTCTTTCTGTTCTGTGCTTTCAACTAACAGAGTTTAACCTTACTTTTGATTGAGCAGTTCTGAAACCCTCTTTCTGTAGAAAATGCAATTGGACATTCAGGGCGCTAAGAGGCCTATAGTGGAAAAGGAATATTTTCAAATAAAAACTGCACAGAAGAAATCTGTGAAACTTCTTACTGTTCTGTGCATTCAGCTAACAGAGTTGAACCTCAGTTTTGATTGAGCAGTTCTGAAACCCTCTTTCTGTAGAAAATACAAGTGGACATTCAGGGCGCTAAGAGTACTATAGTGGAAAAAGGAAAAAGTTCACATAAAAACTACACAGAAGCTATCTGTGAAACTTCTCTCTGTTCTGTGCATTCAACTAACGGATTTGAACCTTACTTTTGATTGAGAAGTTCTGAAACACTCTTTCTGTAGAAAATGCAAGTGGACCTTCGGAGCGCTAAGAGGCCTACAGCGGAAAAAGTAATACCTTCAAATACAAACTTCACAGAAGCATTCTGTGAAATTTCTTTCTGTTCTTTGCATTCATCTAACAGAGTTGAACCTTACTTTTGATTGAGCACTTCTGAAACACCCTTTCTATAGAAAATGCAATTGGACATTCAGGGAGCTAAGAGGCCTATAGTGGAAAAAGGAATATTTTCAAATAAAAACTGCACAGAAGCAATCTGCGAAACTTCTTACTGTTCTGTTCATTCAACTAACATAGTTGAACGGTAGTTTTTATTGAGCAGTTCTGAAACACTCTTTCTGTAGAAAATGCAAGTGGACATTCAGGGCGCTGAGAGGCCTATAGTGGGAAAAGGAATATCTTCAAATAAAAACCACACAGAAGCAATCTGTGAAACTTCTTACTGTTCTGTGCATTCAACTAACCGAGTTGAACCTTAGTTATTATTGAGCAGTTCTGAAACACTCTTTCTGTAGAAAATGCAAGTGAACATTCAGGGCGCTAAGAGTCCTATAGCGGAAAAATGAATATGTTCAAATAAAAACTACACAGAAGCAATCTGTGAAACTTTTTACTGTTCTGTGCATTCAACTAACAGAGTTGAACCTTAGTTTATATTGAGCAGTTATGAAACACTCTTTCTGCAGAAAATGCAAGTGAACATTCAGGGCGCTAAGAGGCCTATAGTTGAAAAAGGTATATGTTCAAATAAAAACTACAAAGAAGCTATCTGTGAAACTTCTTACAGTTCTGTGCATTCAACTAACAGAGTTCAACCTTACTTTTGATTGAGCAGTTCTGAAACACCCTTTCTGTAGAAAATGCAAGTGGACATTCAGGGCGCTAAGAGGCCTATGGTGGAAAAAGGAATACCTTCAAATAAAAACTACACAGAAGCAATCTGTGAAACTTCTTACGGTTCTGTTCTTTAAACTAACACAGTTGAACCTTAATTTTGATTGAACAGTTCTGAAACACTCTTTCTGTAGAAAATGCAAGTGGACCTTCGGAGCGCTAAGAGGCCTATAGCGGAAAAAGTAATACCTTCAAATAAAAACTACACAGAAGCATTCTGTGAAACTTCTTTCTGTTCTGTGCTTTCAACTAACAGAGTTTAACCTTACTTTTGATTGAGCAGTTCTGAAACCCTCTTTCTGTAGAAAATGCAATTGGACATTCAGGGCGCTAAGAGGCCTATAGTGGAAAAGGAATATTTTCAAATAAAAACTGCACAGAAGAAATCTGTGAAACTTCTTACTGTTCTGTGCATTCAGCTAACAGAGTTGAACCTCAGTTTTGATTGAGCAGTTCTGAAACCCTCTTTCTGTAGAAAATACAAGTGGACATTCAGGGCGCTAAGAGTACTATAGTGGAAAAAGGAAAAAGTTCACATAAAAACTACACAGAAGCTATCTGTGAAACTTCTCTCTGTTCTGTGCATTCAACTAACGGATTTGAACCTTACTTTTGATTGAGAAGTTCTGAAACACTCTTTCTGTAGAAAATGCAAGTGGACCTTCGGAGCGCTAAGAGGCCTACAGCGGAAAAAGTAATACCTTCAAATACAAACTTCACAGAAGCATTCTGTGAAATTTCTTTCTGTTCTTTGCATTCATCTAACAGAGTTGAACCTTACTTTTGATTGAGCACTTCTGAAACACCCTTTCTATAGAAAATGCAATTGGACATTCAGGGAGCTAAGAGGCCTATAGTGGAAAAAGGAATATTTTCAAATAAAAACTGCACAGAAGCAATCTGCGAAACTTCTTACTGTTCTGTTCATTCAACTAACATAGTTGAACGGTAGTTTTTATTGAGCAGTTCTGAAACACTCTTTCTGTAGAAAATGCAAGTGGACATTCAGGGCGCTGAGAGGCCTATAGTGGGAAAAGGAATATCTTCAAATAAAAACCACACAGAAGCAATCTGTGAAACTTCTTACTGTTCTGTGCATTCAACTAACCGAGTTGAACCTTAGTTATTATTGAGCAGTTCTGAAACACTCTTTCTGTAGAAAATGCAAGTGAACATTCAGGGCGCTAAGAGTCCTATAGCGGAAAAATGAATATGTTCAAATAAAAACTACACAGAAGCAATCTGTGAAACTTTTTACTGTTCTGTGCATTCAACTAACAGAGTTGAACCTTAGTTTATATTGAGCAGTTATGAAACACTCTTTCTGCAGAAAATGCAAGTGAACATTCAGGGCGCTAAGAGGCCTATAGTTGAAAAAGGTATATGTTCAAATAAAAACTACAAAGAAGCTATCTGTGAAACTTCTTACAGTTCTGTGCATTCAACTAACAGAGTTCAACCTTACTTTTGATTGAGCAGTTCTGAAACACCCTTTCTGTAGAAAATGCAAGTGGACATTCAGGGCGCTAAGAGGCCTATGGTGGAAAAAGGAATACCTTCAAATAAAAACTACACAGAAGCAATCTGTGAAACTTCTTACGGTTCTGTTCTTTAAACTAACACAGTTGAACCTTAATTTTGATTGAACAGTTCTGAAACACTCTTTCTGTAGAAAATGCAAGTGGACCTTCGGAGCGCTAAGAGGCCTATAGCGGAAAAAGTAATACCTTCAAATAAAAACTACACAGAAGCATTCTGTGAAACTTCTTTCTGTTCTGTGCTTTCAACTAACAGAGTTTAACCTTACTTTTGATTGAGCAGTTCTGAAACCCTCTTTCTGTAGAAAATGCAATTGGACATTCAGGGCGCTAAGAGGCCTATAGTGGAAAAGGAATATTTTCAAATAAAAACTGCACAGAAGAAATCTGTGAAACTTCTTACTGTTCTGTGCATTCAGCTAACAGAGTTGAACCTCAGTTTTGATTGAGCAGTTCTGAAACCCTCTTTCTGTAGAAAATACAAGTGGACATTCAGGGCGCTAAGAGGCCTATGTGGAAAAAGGAAAAAGTTCAAATAAAAACTACACAGAAGCTATCTGTGAAACTTCTCTCTGTTCTGTGCATTCAACTAACGGATTTGAACCTTACTTTTGATTGAGAAGTTCTGAAACACTCTTTCTGTAGAAAATGCAAGTGGACCTTCGGAGCGCTAAGAGGCCTATGGCGGAAAAAGTAATACCTTCAAATAAAAACTACACAGAAGCATTCTGTGAAACTCCTTTCTGTTCCGTGCTTTCAACAAATGGAGTTTAACCTTACTTTTGATTGAGCAGTTCTGAAACCCTCTTTCTGTAGAAAATGCAATTGGACATTCAGGGCGCTAAGAGGGCTATAGTGGAAAAGGAATATTTTCAAATAAAAACTGCACAGAAGAAATCTGTGAAACTTCTTACTGTTCTGTGCATTCAGCTAACAGAGTTGAACCTCAGTTTTGATTGAGGAGTTCTGAAACCCTCTTTCTGTAGAAAATACAAGTGGACATTCAGGGCGCTAAGAGTACTATAGTGGAAAAAGGAAAAAGTTCACATAAAAACTACACAGAAGCTATCTGTGAAACTTCTCTCTGTTCTGTGCATTCAACTAACGGATTTGAACCTTACTTTTGATTGAGAAGTTCTGAAACACTCTTTCTGTAGAAAATGCAAGTGGACCTTCGGAGCGCTAAGAGGCCTACAGCGGAAAAAGTAATACCTTCAAATACAAACTTCACAGAAGCATTCTGTGAAATTTCTTTCTGTTCTTTGCATTCATCTAACAGAGTTGAACCTTACTTTTGATTGAGCACTTCTGAAACACCCTTTCTATAGAAAATGCAATTGGACATTCAGGGAGCTAAGAGGCCTATAGTGGAAAAAGGAATATTTTCAAATAAAAACTGCACAGAAGCAATCTGCGAAACTTCTTACTGTTCTGTTCATTCAACTAACATAGTTGAACGGTAGTTTTTATTGAGCAGTTCTGAAACACTCTTTCTGTAGAAAATGCAAGTGGACATTCAGGGCGCTGAGAGGCCTATAGTGGGAAAAGGAATATCTTCAAATAAAAACCACACAGAAGCAATCTGTGAAACTTCTTACTGTTCTGTGCATTCAACTAACCGAGTTGAACCTTAGTTATTATTGAGCAGTTCTGAAACACTCTTTCTGTAGAAAATGCAAGTGAACATTCAGGGCGCTAAGAGTCCTATAGCGGAAAAATGAATATGTTCAAATAAAAACTACACAGAAGCAATCTGTGAAACTTTTTACTGTTCTGTGCATTCAACTAACAGAGTTGAACCTTAGTTTATATTGAGCAGTTATGAAACACTCTTTCTGCAGAAAATGCAAGTGAACATTCAGGGCGCTAAGAGGCCTATAGTTGAAAAAGGTATATGTTCAAATAAAAACTACAAAGAAGCTATCTGTGAAACTTCTTACAGTTCTGTGCATTCAACTAACAGAGTTCAACCTTACTTTTGATTGAGCAGTTCTGAAACACCCTTTCTGTAGAAAATGCAAGTGGACATTCAGGGCGCTAAGAGGCCTATGGTGGAAAAAGGAATACCTTCAAATAAAAACTACACAGAAGCAATCTGTGAAACTTCTTACGGTTCTGTTCTTTAAACTAACACAGTTGAACCTTAATTTTGATTGAACAGTTCTGAAACACTCTTTCTGTAGAAAATGCAAGTGGACCTTCGGAGCGCTAAGAGGCCTATAGCGGAAAAAGTAATACCTTCAAATAAAAACTACACAGAAGCATTCTGTGAAACTTCTTTCTGTTCTGTGCTTTCAACTAACAGAGTTTAACCTTACTTTTGATTGAGCAGTTCTGAAACCCTCTTTCTGTAGAAAATGCAATTGGACATTCAGGGCGCTAAGAGGCCTATAGTGGAAAAGGAATATTTTCAAATAAAAACTGCACAGAAGAAATCTGTGAAACTTCTTACTGTTCTGTGCATTCAGCTAACAGAGTTGAACCTCAGTTTTGATTGAGCAGTTCTGAAACCCTCTTTCTGTAGAAAATACAAGTGGACATTCAGGGCGCTAAGAGTACTATAGTGGAAAAAGGAAAAAGTTCACATAAAAACTACACAGAAGCTATCTGTGAAACTTCTCTCTGTTCTGTGCATTCAACTAACGGATTTGAACCTTACTTTTGATTGAGAAGTTCTGAAACACTCTTTCTGTAGAAAATGCAAGTGGACCTTCGGAGCGCTAAGAGGCCTACAGCGGAAAAAGTAATACCTTCAAATACAAACTTCACAGAAGCATTCTGTGAAATTTCTTTCTGTTCTTTGCATTCATCTAACAGAGTTGAACCTTACTTTTGATTGAGCACTTCTGAAACACCCTTTCTATAGAAAATGCAATTGGACATTCAGGGAGCTAAGAGGCCTATAGTGGAAAAAGGAATATTTTCAAATAAAAACTGCACAGAAGCAATCTGCGAAACTTCTTACTGTTCTGTTCATTCAACTAACATAGTTGAACGGTAGTTTTTATTGAGCAGTTCTGAAACACTCTTTCTGTAGAAAATGCAAGTGGACATTCAGGGCGCTGAGAGGCCTATAGTGGGAAAAGGAATATCTTCAAATAAAAACCACACAGAAGCAATCTGTGAAACTTCTTACTGTTCTGTGCATTCAACTAACCGAGTTGAACCTTAGTTATTATTGAGCAGTTCTGAAACACTCTTTCTGTAGAAAATGCAAGTGAACATTCAGGGCGCTAAGAGTCCTATAGCGGAAAAATGAATATGTTCAAATAAAAACTACACAGAAGCAATCTGTGAAACTTTTTACTGTTCTGTGCATTCAACTAACAGAGTTGAACCTTAGTTTATATTGAGCAGTTATGAAACACTCTTTCTGCAGAAAATGCAAGTGAACATTCAGGGCGCTAAGAGGCCTATAGTTGAAAAAGGTATATGTTCAAATAAAAACTACAAAGAAGCTATCTGTGAAACTTCTTACAGTTCTGTGCATTCAACTAACAGAGTTCAACCTTACTTTTGATTGAGCAGTTCTGAAACACCCTTTCTGTAGAAAATGCAAGTGGACATTCAGGGCGCTAAGAGGCCTATGGTGGAAAAAGGAATACCTTCAAATAAAAACTACACAGAAGCAATCTGTGAAACTTCTTACGGTTCTGTTCTTTAAACTAACACAGTTGAACCTTAATTTTGATTGAACAGTTCTGAAACACTCTTTCTGTAGAAAATGCAAGTGGACCTTCGGAGCGCTAAGAGGCCTATAGCGGAAAAAGTAATACCTTCAAATAAAAACTACACAGAAGCATTCTGTGAAACTTCTTTCTGTTCTGTGCTTTCAACTAACAGAGTTTAACCTTACTTTTGATTGAGCAGTTCTGAAACCCTCTTTCTGTAGAAAATGCAATTGGACATTCAGGGCGCTAAGAGGCCTATAGTGGAAAAGGAATATTTTCAAATAAAAACTGCACAGAAGAAATCTGTGAAACTTCTTACTGTTCTGTGCATTCAGCTAACAGAGTTGAACCTCAGTTTTGATTGAGCAGTTCTGAAACCCTCTTTCTGTAGAAAATACAAGTGGACATTCAGGGCGCTAAGAGTACTATAGTGGAAAAAGGAAAAAGTTCACATAAAAACTACACAGAAGCTATCTGTGAAACTTCTCTCTGTTCTGTGCATTCAACTAACGGATTTGAACCTTACTTTTGATTGAGAAGTTCTGAAACACTCTTTCTGTAGAAAATGCAAGTGGACCTTCGGAGCGCTAAGAGGCCTAAAGCGGAAAAAGTAATACCTTCAAATAAAAACTACACAGAAGCATTCTGTGAAATTTCTTTCTGTTCTTTGCATTCATCTAACAGAGTTGAACCTTACTTTTGATTGAGCACTTCTGAAACACCCTTTCTGTAGAAAATGCAAGTGGACATTCAGGGCGCTAAGAGGCCTATGGTGGAAAAAGGAATACCTTCAAATAAAAACTACACAGAAGCAATCTGTGAAACTTCTTACGGTTCTGTTCTTTAAACTAACACAGTTGAACCTTAATTTTGATTGAACAGTTCTGAAACACTCTTTCTGTAGAAAATGCAAGTGGACCTTCGGAGCGCTAAGAGGCCTATAGCGGAAAAAGTAATACCTTCAAATAAAAACTACACAGAAGCATTCTGTGAAACTTCTTTCTGTTCTGTGCTTTCAACTAACAGAGTTTAACCTTACTTTTGATTGAGCAGTTCTGAAACCCTCTTTCTGTAGAAAATGCAATTGGACATTCAGGGCGCTAAGAGGCCTATAGTGGAAAAGGAATATTTTCAAATAAAAACTGCACAGAAGAAATCTGTGAAACTTCTTACTGTTCTGTGCATTCAGCTAACAGAGTTGAACCTCAGTTTTGATTGAGCAGTTCTGAAACCCTCTTTCTGTAGAAAATACAAGTGGACATTCAGGGCGCTAAGAGTACTATAGTGGAAAAAGGAAAAAGTTCACATAAAAACTACACAGAAGCTATCTGTGAAACTTCTCTCTGTTCTGTGCATTCAACTAACGGATTTGAACCTTACTTTTGATTGAGAAGTTCTGAAACACTCTTTCTGTAGAAAATGCAAGTGGACCTTCGGAGCGCTAAGAGGCCTACAGCGGAAAAAGTAATACCTTCAAATACAAACTTCACAGAAGCATTCTGTGAAATTTCTTTCTGTTCTTTGCATTCATCTAACAGAGTTGAACCTTACTTTTGATTGAGCACTTCTGAAACACCCTTTCTATAGAAAATGCAATTGGACATTCAGGGAGCTAAGAGGCCTATAGTGGAAAAAGGAATATTTTCAAATAAAAACTGCACAGAAGCAATCTGCGAAACTTCTTACTGTTCTGTTCATTCAACTAACATAGTTGAACGGTAGTTTTTATTGAGCAGTTCTGAAACACTCTTTCTGTAGAAAATGCAAGTGGACATTCAGGGCGCTGAGAGGCCTATAGTGGGAAAAGGAATATCTTCAAATAAAAACCACACAGAAGCAATCTGTGAAACTTCTTACTGTTCTGTGCATTCAACTAACCGAGTTGAACCTTAGTTATTATTGAGCAGTTCTGAAACACTCTTTCTGTAGAAAATGCAAGTGAACATTCAGGGCGCTAAGAGTCCTATAGCGGAAAAATGAATATGTTCAAATAAAAACTACACAGAAGCAATCTGTGAAACTTTTTACTGTTCTGTGCATTCAACTAACAGAGTTGAACCTTAGTTTATATTGAGCAGTTATGAAACACTCTTTCTGCAGAAAATGCAAGTGAACATTCAGGGCGCTAAGAGGCCTATAGTTGAAAAAGGTATATGTTCAAATAAAAACTACAAAGAAGCTATCTGTGAAACTTCTTACAGTTCTGTGCATTCAACTAACAGAGTTCAACCTTACTTTTGATTGAGCAGTTCTGAAACACCCTTTCTGTAGAAAATGCAAGTGGACATTCAGGGCGCTAAGAGGCCTATGGTGGAAAAAGGAATACCTTCAAATAAAAACTACACAGAAGCAATCTGTGAAACTTCTTACGGTTCTGTTCTTTAAACTAACACAGTTGAACCTTAATTTTGATTGAACAGTTCTGAAACACTCTTTCTGTAGAAAATGCAAGTGGACCTTCGGAGCGCTAAGAGGCCTATAGCGGAAAAAGTAATACCTTCAAATAAAAACTACACAGAAGCATTCTGTGAAACTTCTTTCTGTTCTGTGCTTTCAACTAACAGAGTTTAACCTTACTTTTGATTGAGCAGTTCTGAAACCCTCTTTCTGTAGAAAATGCAATTGGACATTCAGGGCGCTAAGAGGCCTATAGTGGAAAAGGAATATTTTCAAATAAAAACTGCACAGAAGAAATCTGTGAAACTTCTTACTGTTCTGTGCATTCAGCTAACAGAGTTGAACCTCAGTTTTGATTGAGCAGTTCTGAAACCCTCTTTCTGTAGAAAATACAAGTGGACATTCAGGGCGCTAAGAGTACTATAGTGGAAAAAGGAAAAAGTTCACATAAAAACTACACAGAAGCTATCTGTGAAACTTCTCTCTGTTCTGTGCATTCAACTAACGGATTTGAACCTTACTTTTGATTGAGAAGTTCTGAAACACTCTTTCTGTAGAAAATGCAAGTGGACCTTCGGAGCGCTAAGAGGCCTACAGCGGAAAAAGTAATACCTTCAAATACAAACTTCACAGAAGCATTCTGTGAAATTTCTTTCTGTTCTTTGCATTCATCTAACAGAGTTGAACCTTACTTTTGATTGAGCACTTCTGAAACACCCTTTCTATAGAAAATGCAATTGGACATTCAGGGAGCTAAGAGGCCTATAGTGGAAAAAGGAATATTTTCAAATAAAAACTGCACAGAAGCAATCTGCGAAACTTCTTACTGTTCTGTTCATTCAACTAACATAGTTGAACGGTAGTTTTTATTGAGCAGTTCTGAAACACTCTTTCTGTAGAAAATGCAAGTGGACATTCAGGGCGCTGAGAGGCCTATAGTGGGAAAAGGAATATCTTCAAATAAAAACCACACAGAAGCAATCTGTGAAACTTCTTACTGTTCTGTGCATTCAACTAACCGAGTTGAACCTTAGTTATTATTGAGCAGTTCTGAAACACTCTTTCTGTAGAAAATGCAAGTGAACATTCAGGGCGCTAAGAGTCCTATAGCGGAAAAATGAATATGTTCAAATAAAAACTACACAGAAGCAATCTGTGAAACTTTTTACTGTTCTGTGCATTCAACTAACAGAGTTGAACCTTAGTTTATATTGAGCAGTTATGAAACACTCTTTCTGCAGAAAATGCAAGTGAACATTCAGGGCGCTAAGAGGCCTATAGTTGAAAAAGGTATATGTTCAAATAAAAACTACAAAGAAGCTATCTGTGAAACTTCTTACAGTTCTGTGCATTCAACTAACAGAGTTCAACCTTACTTTTGATTGAGCAGTTCTGAAACACCCTTTCTGTAGAAAATGCAAGTGGACATTCAGGGCGCTAAGAGGCCTATGGTGGAAAAAGGAATACCTTCAAATAAAAACTACACAGAAGCAATCTGTGAAACTTCTTACGGTTCTGTTCTTTAAACTAACACAGTTGAACCTTAATTTTGATTGAACAGTTCTGAAACACTCTTTCTGTAGAAAATGCAAGTGGACCTTCGGAGCGCTAAGAGGCCTATAGCGGAAAAAGTAATACCTTCAAATAAAAACTACACAGAAGCATTCTGTGAAACTTCTTTCTGTTCTGTGCTTTCAACTAACAGAGTTTAACCTTACTTTTGATTGAGCAGTTCTGAAACCCTCTTTCTGTAGAAAATGCAATTGGACATTCAGGGCGCTAAGAGGCCTATAGTGGAAAAGGAATATTTTCAAATAAAAACTGCACAGAAGAAATCTGTGAAACTTCTTACTGTTCTGTGCATTCAGCTAACAGAGTTGAACCTCAGTTTTGATTGAGCAGTTCTGAAACCCTCTTTCTGTAGAAAATACAAGTGGACATTCAGGGCGCTAAGAGTACTATAGTGGAAAAAGGAAAAAGTTCACATAAAAACTACACAGAAGCTATCTGTGAAACTTCTCTCTGTTCTGTGCATTCAACTAACGGATTTGAACCTTACTTTTGATTGAGAAGTTCTGAAACACTCTTTCTGTAGAAAATGCAAGTGGACCTTCGGAGCGCTAAGAGGCCTACAGCGGAAAAAGTAATACCTTCAAATACAAACTTCACAGAAGCATTCTGTGAAATTTCTTTCTGTTCTTTGCATTCATCTAACAGAGTTGAACCTTACTTTTGATTGAGCACTTCTGAAACACCCTTTCTATAGAAAATGCAATTGGACATTCAGGGAGCTAAGAGGCCTATAGTGGAAAAAGGAATATTTTCAAATAAAAACTGCACAGAAGCAATCTGCGAAACTTCTTACTGTTCTGTTCATTCAACTAACATAGTTGAACGGTAGTTTTTATTGAGCAGTTCTGAAACACTCTTTCTGTAGAAAATGCAAGTGGACATTCAGGGCGCTGAGAGGCCTATAGTGGGAAAAGGAATATCTTCAAATAAAAACCACACAGAAGCAATCTGTGAAACTTCTTACTGTTCTGTGCATTCAACTAACCGAGTTGAACCTTAGTTATTATTGAGCAGTTCTGAAACACTCTTTCTGTAGAAAATGCAAGTGAACATTCAGGGCGCTAAGAGTCCTATAGCGGAAAAATGAATATGTTCAAATAAAAACTACACAGAAGCAATCTGTGAAACTTTTTACTGTTCTGTGCATTCAACTAACAGAGTTGAACCTTAGTTTATATTGAGCAGTTATGAAACACTCTTTCTGCAGAAAATGCAAGTGAACATTCAGGGCGCTAAGAGGCCTATAGTTGAAAAAGGTATATGTTCAAATAAAAACTACAAAGAAGCTATCTGTGAAACTTCTTACAGTTCTGTGCATTCAACTAACAGAGTTCAACCTTACTTTTGATTGAGCAGTTCTGAAACACCCTTTCTGTAGAAAATGCAAGTGGACATTCAGGGCGCTAAGAGGCCTATGGTGGAAAAAGGAATACCTTCAAATAAAAACTACACAGAAGCAATCTGTGAAACTTCTTACGGTTCTGTTCTTTAAACTAACACAGTTGAACCTTAATTTTGATTGAACAGTTCTGAAACACTCTTTCTGTAGAAAATGCAAGTGGACCTTCGGAGCGCTAAGAGGCCTATAGCGGAAAAAGTAATACCTTCAAATAAAAACTACACAGAAGCATTCTGTGAAACTTCTTTCTGTTCTGTGCTTTCAACTAACAGAGTTTAACCTTACTTTTGATTGAGCAGTTCTGAAACCCTCTTTCTGTAGAAAATGCAATTGGACATTCAGGGCGCTAAGAGGCCTATAGTGGAAAAGGAATATTTTCAAATAAAAACTGCACAGAAGAAATCTGTGAAACTTCTTACTGTTCTGTGCATTCAGCTAACAGAGTTGAACCTCAGTTTTGATTGAGCAGTTCTGAAACCCTCTTTCTGTAGAAAATACAAGTGGACATTCAGGGCGCTAAGAGTACTATAGTGGAAAAAGGAAAAAGTTCACATAAAAACTACACAGAAGCTATCTGTGAAACTTCTCTCTGTTCTGTGCATTCAACTAACGGATTTGAACCTTACTTTTGATTGAGAAGTTCTGAAACACTCTTTCTGTAGAAAATGCAAGTGGACCTTCGGAGCGCTAAGAGGCCTACAGCGGAAAAAGTAATACCTTCAAATACAAACTTCACAGAAGCATTCTGTGAAATTTCTTTCTGTTCTTTGCATTCATCTAACAGAGTTGAACCTTACTTTTGATTGAGCACTTCTGAAACACCCTTTCTATAGAAAATGCAATTGGACATTCAGGGAGCTAAGAGGCCTATAGTGGAAAAAGGAATATTTTCAAATAAAAACTGCACAGAAGCAATCTGCGAAACTTCTTACTGTTCTGTTCATTAATACCTTCAAATACAAACTTCACAGAAGCATTCTGTGAAATTTCTTTCTGTTCTTTGCATTCATCTAACAGAGTTGAACCTTACTTTTGATTGAGCACTTCTGAAACACCCTTTCTATAGAAAATGCAATTGGACATTCAGGGAGCTAAGAGGCCTATAGTGGAAAAAGGAATATTTTCAAATAAAAACTGCACAGAAGCAATCTGCGAAACTTCTTACTGTTCTGTTCATTCAACTAACATAGTTGAACGGTAGTTTTTATTGAGCAGTTCTGAAACACTCTTTCTGTAGAAAATGCAAGTGGACATTCAGGGCGCTGAGAGGCCTATAGTGGGAAAAGGAATATCTTCAAATAAAAACCACACAGAAGCAATCTGTGAAACTTCTTACTGTTCTGTGCATTCAACTAACCGAGTTGAACCTTAGTTATTATTGAGCAGTTCTGAAACACTCTTTCTGTAGAAAATGCAAGTGAACATTCAGGGCGCTAAGAGTCCTATAGCGGAAAAATGAATATGTTCAAATAAAAACTACACAGAAGCAATCTGTGAAACTTTTTACTGTTCTGTGCATTCAACTAACAGAGTTGAACCTTAGTTTATATTGAGCAGTTATGAAACACTCTTTCTGCAGAAAATGCAAGTGAACATTCAGGGCGCTAAGAGGCCTATAGTTGAAAAAGGTATATGTTCAAATAAAAACTACAAAGAAGCTATCTGTGAAACTTCTTACAGTTCTGTGCATTCAACTAACAGAGTTCAACCTTACTTTTGATTGAGCAGTTCTGAAACACCCTTTCTGTAGAAAATGCAAGTGGACATTCAGGGCGCTAAGAGGCCTATGGTGGAAAAAGGAATACCTTCAAATAAAAACTACACAGAAGCAATCTGTGAAACTTCTTACGTTCTGTGCATTTCAACTAACAGAGTTGAACCTATTTTATA
>NW_022096151.1:0-77785 GCF_006542625.1 Nomascus leucogenys
CGGGAATGGGTGCGAATGGGAAGGAATGGAACGCAGTGGAGTGGGGAAGAGAGGATATGATTTGAATGGAATGCATGGAATGGATTGGAGTGGAGTGGATTCTAGTGGAAAAAATGCAATGGAATGGAATTTTATAGAATGAAATGGAATGGAATGGAATGGCGAGGAATGGAATAGAATGGAATGGAATGGAATGGAGACCATCACGTGGAATGGAGTGGAATGGAATGGAATGGTAGGGAATGGAATGGAATGGAATGGAATGGAATGGAATGGAATGGAATGGAATTGTGAAATGAAATTTGAGCTGACATTGTGCAACTGCAATCCTACAAGGGTTACATATTGAGAACTTGTTGAAAGAAAGGAATAGAATAAAAGAGTGTGGAATGGAAAGGAATGGAAAGGAATGGAATGGAATGACATGGAAAGGAATGGAATGGAATGGAAAGGAATTTGACGGTGAAGTAAAAAGTAAGCTGACATTCAGGAACTGCAATATAATCATTGTGACAGTTTGAGAAGTTTGAAATAAGAATGGAATGGAATGGAGTGCAATTGAACATAGAAAAAAAATGGAATGAAATCGAATTGAAAAGATTGAATGGAATTGAATGGAATAGAATGGAATGGAATGGAATGGAATGGAATGGAATGGAATGGAATGGCGTGGAGTGGAGTGGAGTGGAGTGGAATGGAATGGAATGGAATGGAATGGAAATGAATGGAATGGAACAGTGAAATAAAATGTGAGCTGATGTACTTCCACTGGAATCCAGCCAGGGTGACAGATTGAGGGCTTGTTGAAAGAAAGGAATAGAAAAGCATACTGTGGAGTGGAATGGAATGGAATGGAATGGAATGGAATGGAATCAAATGGAATGGAATGGTTAAATAAAATGTGAGCTGATATTGTGCCACTGCAATCCAGCCAGGGTGACAGATAAAGAACTTGTTGAAAGAAAGTAATAGAATAATAGTCTGGAATGGAATGGAATTGAGAGCAATGGAAGAGAATGGAATGGAATGGAAAGAATGGAATGGAATGGAATGGAATCGAATGTAACAGTGAAATAAAATGTGAGCTGACATTGTGTCACTCCAACCATCCAGGGTGACCGATTGAGAACATGTTGAAAGAAAAGAAGAGAAGAGAATAGTGTGGATTGCAATTGAATGGAATGGATTGGAGTGTAATGGAACCGAATGGAAATGAATGGTATAGAATTGAGTGGAATGGAATGGAATATGGAATGGAATGGAATGGAATGGAATGGAATGGAATGGAAGGAATGGGAATGGAAGGTTAAAGTAAATGTGAGCTACATTGTGCCACTGCAATCCAGCCAGGGTGACATACTGAGAACTTGTTGAAAGAAAGGAATAGAATAGAATTGTGTGGAACGGAATGGAATGGAATGAATGGAATGGAATGGAATGAATGGAATGGGATGGGATGGAATGCAATGGACGGAATGGAACAGAACGGAATAGAATGGAATGGAGTGGAATGGAATGCAGTGGAATGGAGTGGAATGGAATGTAATGGTGAAATAAAATATGAGCTGAAATGGTGCCATTGCAATACTGCCAGGGCGATAGATTTAGAACTTGTTTAAAGAAAAGAATAGAATAGAATAGTGTGCAATGTAAAGGAATGGAATTGAATGGAGTGGAAAGAAATGGAATCGAATGGAAAGGTGAAGTAAAATGTGAGCTGACATTGTGCCACTGCAATCCAGCCAGGGTGAGAGATTTTAGACTTGTTTAAAAGAAAGGAATAGGATAGAATAGTGAGGAACTGCATGGAGTGGAGTGGAATGGAATGGAACATAATGGAATGGAATAGAGTAAAATGGAAAGGATTGGAATGGAATTGATTGGAAGGGAATGGAAGGGAATGTAATGGAATGGAAAGTCATGTATTGCTATGGATCGGAATGGAATGGAGTGGAATGACATTGAATGGAGTGGAATGGAATGGAAAGGAATGGAATGGAATGGAATGGAGTGGAATGGAATGGAATGGAATGGAATGGAATGGAATGGAATGGAATGAATGGAATGGAAAGGAATGGAATGGAATGGATTGGAGTGGAATGGAATGGAATGGAATGGTGAAATGAATTGTGAGCTGATAATGTGCAACTGAATTCCAGCCAGAGGGACAGACGGAGAAGTTGTTGAAAGAAAGGAATAGAATAGAATAGTGTGGAATGGAATGGAAAAGAATAGAATGGAATTGATTGTAAATTGAATCAAATTGAAGGGGTGCAATGGCAGGAATGGAACGGAAAGGAATAAAATGGAATGGAATGGTGAAATAAAATGTGAGCTGACACTGAGGAACTGCAATCCAGCCAGGGTGACAGATTGAGAATTTATTGTAAGAAAGGAATAGAATAGAATAGTTTGGAATGGAATGGAATGGAATGGAATGGAATGGAATGGAATGGAATGGAATGTAGGGCAATGGAACGGAGGAATGGAACTGGAAAATGGAATTAAAAGAATGAAAATAATGAAAATTACAAAGAAGAAGTGACAAAGGAATGAAAAGAATGGAAAGGAATAATGAAGAATATAAATAAGGAAAATAGAAATAAGAATAATGGAATGGAACTTGAAATATGGGAATGGAATGAGGAATGGAATGGGAAATGGAGATGGGGAAATGAAGGAAGAATGGGAAAATAGGAATGGAATGGGATGGAATGGAATGGAATGGAATGGAGTGAAGTTGAACATAATAGAAGAGAATGGAATGAAATCGATTGGAATAGAATTGAATGGAATTGAATGGAATTGAATGTAATGGAATGGAATGGAATGGAGGGGAATGGAATGGAATGGAAATGAATGTAATGGAACAGTGAAACAAAATGTGAGCTGCTATTCTGCCACTGCAATACAGCCAGGGTGACAGATTGAGAGCTTGTTGAAAGAAAGCAATGGAATAGCATAGTGTGGAATGGAATGGAATGGAATGGAATGGAATGGGAATGGAATGGAATGGAATGGGGAAATAAAATGTGAGCGGATATTGTGCCACTGCAATCCAGCCAGGGTGACAGATTGAGAATTTGTTGAAAAAAGGACTAGAAACGAATAGTGTGGATTGGAATGGAGTGGAATGGAATGGAATGGAATGGAATGGAATGGAATGGTGAAATAAAATGTGAGCTGACATTGTGCCACTGCAATTCAGAGAGGGTGAGAGATTGAGAACCTGTGGAAAGAAAGGAAGATAATAGGATAGTGTGGAATGCAATGGAATGGAATGGAATGAATGGAATGGAATGGAATGGAATGGATGGAATGGAATGGAATGGAATGGAGTGTAATGGAACAGAATGGAAATGAATGGAATGGAATGCAATGGAAAGGAATGGAATTGGAATGGAATGGAAAAGAGTGGAATGGAATGGAATGGAATGGTGAAAGAAAATGTGAGCTGACACTGTGCCACTGAAATCCAGCCAGGGTGACATATTGAGAATTGTTGAAACAAGGGAGTAGAATAGAATAGTGTGCAATGTAATGGAATGGAAAGGAATGGAATGGAATGGAATGGAATGGAATGGAATGGAATGGAAGGGAATGGAGTGCAATGGAATGTAATGGAATGTATTCGATTGTAATGGAATGGATTGGAATAGAAAGGAATGGAATGAAATGGTGTAACAAAATGCGAGCCGACATTGTGCCACTGAAATCCAGCCAGGGTGACAGAGGGTGATAGATTGAGAACATGTTGAAAGAAAGGAGTAGAATAGAGTAGTTTGGAATGGAATGGAATGAAATGCAATGGAGTGCAATGGAACGGAGTTGAACAGAATGTAATGAAATGGAATGGAAGGGAATGTAATGAATGGAAAGGAATGGAATGGAATGGAATGGTGAAATGAAATTTGAGCTGACACTGTACAACTGCAATCCTACAAGGGTTACATATTGTGAACTTGTTGAAAGAAAGGAATAGAATAAAAGAGTGTGGAATGGAAAGGAGTGGAATGGAAGGGAATGGAATGGAATGGAATGGAATGGAAGGAACGGAATAGAATGGAATGGAATGGAATAGAATGGAAGGAATGGAATGGAATGGAATGTAAGGAATGGAATGGAATGGAGACCATCACGTGGAATGGAGTGAAATGTCATGGAATGGAATGGAATGGAATGGAATGCAATGGAAAGGAAGGGAATGGAATGGAATGACATGGAAAGGAAGGGAATGGAATGGAAAGGAATTTAATGGTGAAGTAAAAAGTAAGCTGACATTGTGGAACTGCAATATAAACAGGGTGACAGTTTGAGAAGTTGATGAAATAAGAATGGAATGGAATGGAGTGCAATTGAATATAATAGAAGAGAATGGAATGAAATCGAATTGAAAAGAATTGAACGGAATTGAATGGAATAGAATGAAATGGAATGGAATGGAATGGAATGGAATGGAATGGAATGGAAATGAATGGAATGGAACCGTGAAATAAAATGTGAGCTGATATACTTCCACTGCAATCCAGCCAGGGTGACAGATTGAGATCTTGTTGAAAGAAAGTAATAGAGTAGCATACTGTGGAATGGAATGGAATGGAACCAAATGGAATGGAATGAAATGAAATGGAATGGAATGGTTAAATAAAATGTGAGCTGATATTGTGCCACTGCAATCCAGCCAGGGTGACAGATAAAGAACTTGTTGAAAGAAAGTAATAGAATCGAATAATCTGGAATGGAATGGAATGGAGTGCAATGGAAGAGAATGGAATGGAATGGAATGGAATAGAATGGAATGGAATGGAATGGAATGGAATGGAATGGAATGGAATGGAATGGAATGAACAGTGAAATAAATTGTGAGCTGACATTGTGTCACTGCAATGCACACAGGGTGACCGATTGAGAACTTGTTGAAAGAAAGGAAGAGAAGAGAATAGTGTGGAATGCAATAGAATGGCAAGGAATGGAGTGTAATGGAACCGAATGGAAATGAATGGAATGGAATGGAATGGAATGGAATGGAATGGAATGGAATGGAATGGTACGGAATGGAATGGTTAAAATAAATGTGAGCTGACATTGTGCAACTGCAATACAGCCAGGGTGACATATTAAGAATTGTTGAAACAAAGCAGTAGAATAGAATAGTGTGGAATGTAAGGAAATGGAAAAGAATGGAAAGCAATGGAATGGAATGGAATGGAGTGCAATGGAACGGAAAGGAACGGAACGGAATGAAATGGAATGGAATGGAGTGGAAAAGAATGGAATGGAATGAAACGGAGTAACAAAATGTGAGCTGACATTGTGCTACTGCAATCCAGCAAGGGTGACAGATTGAGAACATGTTGAAAGAAAGGAGTAGAATAGAATAGTTTTGAGTGGAATGGAATGAAATGGAATGGAATGCAATGGAACTGAATTGACCAGAAAGTAATCAAATGGTATGGAAAAGAATGGAATGAATGGAATGGAATGGAATGCAACAGAATGGAATGAAACGGTGAAATGAAATATGAGCTGACATTGTGCCACTGCAATCCTACAAGGGTTACAGATTGAGAACTTGTTGAAAGAAAGGAATAGAATAAAATATGAATGGAATGGAATGGCATGGAATGGAATGGAATGGAATGGAATGGCATGGAATGGAATGGAATGGAATGGAATGGAGTGGCGTGGAGTGGATTGGAATGGAATGCAATGGAATGGAATAGAATGGAATAGAATGGAATTGGTTGCAAAGGAAAAGAATGGAACAGAATGGAATGGAATGGAGTGGAATGGAATGGAATGGAATGGAATGGAATGGAATGGATTGGAATGGAAGGGAATGGATTGGAATGGAATGGAATGGAAAGGAAGGGTGAAATAAAATGTAGGGTGATACTGCAAAACTGAATTCCAGCCAGGGTGACAGATTGAGAAATTGTTGAATGGAAGGAATAGAATAGATTAGTGGGGAAATGAAAGGAATGGAATGGAATGGAATGAAATGGAATGAATGGAATGGAATGGTGAGCAACATGCGGAATGGAATTAAATGGAATTGAATGGAATGGAATGGAATCGAATCGAATTTATTGGAATGGAACTGTGAAATAAAATGTGTGCTGAATTTTTGCCACAGCAATCCAGACAGCGTGACAGACTCAGAACTTATTGAAAGAAAGTAATATAATAGAACAGTGTGGAATCGAATGTAATGGAATGGAATGGAATGAAATGGAATGGAATGGAGTGCAAGGGAATGGAATGGAATGGAAAGGAATGGAATGGAATGGAATGGAACAGTGAAATAAAATGGGAGCTGACATTGTGCCACTGCAATCCATCCAGGGTGACACATTGAGAACTGGTTGAAAGAAAGGAATAGAATAGAATCGTGTGGAGTGGAAAGGAATAGAATGAAATGGACTGGAATGGAATGGAGTGGAATGGAATGGAATGGAGTGCAATGGAATGGAATGGAATGGAATGGAATGAAATGGAATGGAGTGCATCGGAACAGAATGGAACGGAATGGAATGGAATAGAATGGAATGGAATGGATTGGAATGGAAAGGGAAAATAAAATGTGAGCTGACATAGTGCCAATGCAATGAAACCAGGGTGAGAGATTGATAACTTGTTGCAAGATAGGAATAGAATAGAATAGTGTGGAATGGAATGGAATGGAATAGAATGGAATGGAATGGAATGGAATGGAATGGAATGGAATGGAATGGAATGGAATGGAATGGATGGAGTTCAATGGAACAGAATGGAACGGAATGGAATGAACTTGAATGGAATGGAATGGAATGCAATGGAATGGATTGGAAAGGAAAGGGGAAATAAAATGTGAGCTGACATAGTGCCACTGCAATCCAACCAGGGTGAGAGATTGAGAACTTGTCGCAAGATAGGAATAGAATAGAATAGTGTGGAATGGAAGGGAATGGAATGGAATGGAAAGGAACAGAATGGAACGGAACGGAGCAGAATGGAATGCAATGCAATGGAATGGAAAGGAGTGGAGTGGAATGGAGTGGAGGCGAATGTGAAGGAATGGAATGCAGTGTAGTGGAAAGGAATTTAGTGGAGAAGTGTGGATTTGAGTTGTATGGAATGGAATGGAATGGATTCGAGTTTAGTGGAGTGGATTATAGTGGAAAAGAATAGACTGGAATGGAATGGAATGGAACAGAATGGAATGGAATGGAATGGAATGCAGTGAATTGCAGTGAAGTGGATTGGAGTAGAATGGAATGGAATGGAGAGGAATGGTGGAATGTAATACAATGGAATGGAATGCGATGCAGTGGATTGGAGTGGAGGCGCATGGAGGTGAATGGAATGCATTGGAATGGAATGGAATGGAATGGAACGGAAAAGAAAAGAATGGAATGGAGTGGAATGGAATGGAATGGAATGGAATGGAAATTAATGGAATGGAATGTAAAAAACTTCAATGGAGTGCAGTGGAGTGGAATGGAGAAGTAAGGATGGAGAGGAGTGCAGTGGAATGAAGTGGAATGGAATGGAATGGAATGGAGTGGAATGGAATGGAATGGAATGGAATGGAATGGAATGGAATGACTGTAGTGGAAGCCAATTGGAAGGAATGTAATCCACTGGATTGGAGAGCAATGTACTGGCGAAGGGTGGATTTGAATTTAACAGAATGGAATGGAATATACTCGAGTGGAATGGAGTGGTTTACAGTGGAAAGAATAGAATGGAATGGAATGGAATGGAATGGAATGGAATGGAATGGAAAAAATTGCTGTGCAGCACATTGGAGTGAAATGGAGAAGAAAGGAAGGGAGTGGAGGGGAGCGGAATGGAGTAGAATGGAATTGAAAGAAAGAATGGAATGGAAGGAATGGACTGGAAGTAGGCGAATGTGAAGGAATGGAACGGAGTGGAGTGGTGAGGAGTGGATGGAGAAGAGTGGATTTGAATAGAATGGAATGGAATGGAATGGAATTTAAAGAATGGAATGGAATGGAATGGAAATGGAATGGAATGGAATGGAACGGAATGCAGTGGCATGGAACAGAATGGAGTGGAATGAACGGAGTGGAATGGAGTGGAATGGAACGGAATGGAATGGAATGGAATGGAATGCAATGGAATGGAATGGAATGGAATGGAATGCAATGGAAAGGAGTGGAAAGGAATGGATGCGATTCGGAAGGCATGGAACGCAGTGGAGTTGAGAGGAGTGCAGTAGACAATAGTGGATTTAAATAGAAAGGAATGGAATGTATTGGAGTGGAGTGGAGAGGATTCCAGTGAAAAGAAGGGAAGGGAATGGAATGGAGTGGAATGTAAAGGAATGGAATTGAATGGAATGGAAAAAAGTGGATGGGAGTGTACTAGAGTGGAATGGAGAAGGATGGAAGGGAGTGGGGTTGAGTGGAAAAGAGTGGAATGGAATGGAATGCAATGCAATGGAATGGAATGGAGTGGAATGGAATGGAAGTGAATGGGAACTAATGGAATTCAGTGGAGTGGAGAGGAGTGGAGTGGAGAATAGTGTATTTGAATGGAATGGAATGAAATGGATTGGATTGGAGTGGAGTGGGTTCTACGGGAAAAGAATGCAATGTAATGTAAAGTAATGGAATGGAATGGAAAGGAATGGAAAGGAATGGAATGGAAGGGAATGGAATGGAATGGATTGAAATGGAGTTGAATGGAAAGGAAAGGAATGAAATAAAGTGCAGTGGAGTGCAGTGGAGTGGAATGGAGAAGAAAGGAAGGAATTGGAGAGAATTGGAATGGAGTCTAATGGAATGGAGTGGAATGGAATGGAATAGAAAGCAATGGAAAGGAATGGAATGGAAAGGAATGGAATGGAATGGAATGGAATGGAATAGAGTGGACTGGAATGGAGGCGAAAGGGAAGGAATGCAATGCAGTGGAGTGGAGAGGAGCAGAGTGGAGAATAGTGGATTTGAATGGAATGGAAAGTAATGGAATGGATTAGAGTCGTGTGGAGTGGATTCTAGTTGAAAAAAATGGAAAGGAATGGAATGGAAAGGAATGGAATTGAATGGAATGGAATGGAGTGGACTGGAATGGGGGTGAATGGGAAGGAATGCAATCCAGTGGAGTGGAGAGGAGTGGAGTGGATTGCAATGGAATGGAATGCAAGGGATGGAATGGAATGCAATGGAATGGAATGGGATGGAAGGGAATGGAAATGAATGCAATGCAATGGAATGGAATGGAGTGGATTCGACTGGAATAGAAGAGAATGGGAAGTAATGGAATGCAGTGGAGTGGAGAGGAGTGTAGTGGAGAAGAGTGGATTTGAATTGATTGCAATGAAATGCAATGGAATCAAACGGAATGGAATGAAGTGGACTGGAGTGTGGTGGATTGGAGTGGAATGGAATGGAATGGAAAGTAATGGAAAGAAATGTAATACAATGGAACGAAATAAAAAGGAATGGAATGGAATGGAATGGAATGGAATGGAATGGAATGGAAAGGAGTGGCGTGCAGTTTATTGGAATTGAATGGATTGGAGAGGAGTGTAGTGGAGTGGAGGGGAAAGGGAAGGAATGGATTGAAGTGAAGTGGATTGGAGTGGAATGGAGGGGAATCGATTGGATTCAGCTGGATTGGAATGGAATGGACTACAATGGAATGGAATGGAATGCAGTGGGTTGGAGGGGAGTTTCATGCGGGGAATGGATAGGAATGGAATGGAATGATATGGAACGGAACCGAACAGAACACAACGGAAGAGAGTGCAACGGAATGTAATGGAATGCAATGGAATGGAATGGAAAAATTGTACTGGAGTGCAGTGGAGTTGAATAGAAAAGAAAGGAAGAGAGTGGAGTGGAGTGGAATGCAGTGGAATGGAATGGAATGGAATGGAATGAATGGAATGGAAAGGAAAGGAATGGAGTTGACTTTAACTGAGGCGAATGGCAATTAATGGAATGCAGAGGAGTGGAGAGGGGTGGAGTGGAGAAGAGTGGATTTGAATGGAATTTAATGGAATGGAATGGAGTGGACTGGAGAGGAGTGGTCTGGATTCTAGTGGAAAAGAATGATGGAATGGAATGGAATGGAATGGAATGGAATGGAGAAAAAGTGCTGTGGAGTGCAGTGGAGTGGAATGGAGAAGAAAGGAAGCAGTGGAGTGGAGTTGAATGGAGTGGAATGGAAAGTAGTGGAATGGAATGGAATGGAATGGAGTGGAATGGAATGGAGTGGAATGGAATGGCATGTCATGGAATGGAATGGAAAGGAATAGAATGGAATGCAATGAAATGGAATGAAATGGAAAGGAATGGAATAAAATGGAATGGAATGGAGTGGACTGGAATGGAGGCAAACGGGAAGGAATGAAATGCAGTTGAGTGGAGAAGAGTGGAGTGGAGAAAAGTGCACTTGAATTTAATGGAATTGAATTCAATGGAAGGGGTTGTAATGAAATGGAATGCAGTGGATTGGACTGGAGTGGATTGCAGTAGAATGGAATGGAATTGAAAATAATGGAATGCAGTAGAATGGAATGGAAAGGAATTCAATAGAATGGAATGAAAAGGAATGGGATGGAATGGAATGGAGAGGAACGGAGTGCAGTGTATTGGAAATGAATGGAATAGAGAGGATGGTGGTGGACTGTAGTGAAATGTGAAGGAATGGAAGGGAGTGGACTGGAGTGGAGTGGAGGATAAAGGAGGGGTGTAGATTGGATTCCGTAGGAAATGGAATGGAATGGAATGGTATGGAAAGGAATGGAATTGAATGGAACGAAGTGGACTGGAGTGGAGTTGCATGGAGGTGAATTGAACGGAATGGAATGGGATGGAATGGAATGCAATGGAATGGAATGAAACGGAATGGAATGAATTGATTAGAATGGAAAGAAATGGAATGGAAAAAAGTGCAATGGAGTGCAGTGGAGTGGAATGGAAAAGAAAGGAAGGGAGTGGAGTGCAGGGGAATGGAGAGAAATGGAATAGAATGGAATGGAATGTATTGGACTGCAATGGAGGAAAATGGGAAGGAATGGAATAAAGACGACTGGAAGGCAGTGGAGAGGAGAAGAGTAAATATGAATGGAATGGAATGGAATGGATTGGATTGGAGTGGAGTGGATTCTAGTGGAAAAGAATGGAATGGAATGGAATGGAATGGAATGGATTGAATTGGAATGCAATGGAATGCAATGGAAGGGAATGGAATGAAATGGAATGCAGTTGAAGGGAAAATAATGGAATGGGATGGAATGGAATGGACGGGAATGCAGGTTAATGGGAAGGAAAGAAATGCAGCGGAGTGGAGAAGAGTGGAGTGCAGAAGAGAGAATTTGAACTGAATGGAATGAATATAAAAAACTGCAGTGGAGTGTAGTGTAGAGGAATGGAGAAGAAAGGAATCAAGTGGAGTGGAGTGGAATGGCAAGGAAGGGAATGGAATGGAATGGAATGGAACGGAATGCAATGGAATGGAACGGAACGGAACGGAACGGAATGGAATGGAATGGAATGGAAAGGAATGGAATGGAGTGGATGGAAATGGGAAGGACTATAATGCAGTGGAGTGGAGAGGAGTGGAGTGGAGAATAGTGGATTGGAATGGAATGGAATGGAATGGAATGGAATGGAATGGAATGGATTGGAGTGGAACGGAGTGGATTCTAGTGGAAAAGAATGGAATGGAATGGAATGAATTGGAATGGAATGGAATGGAATGGAATGGAATGGAATGCAATGGAGAGAAATGGAATGGAATGGAATAAAGTGCAGTGGGGTGCAGTGGGGTGGAATGGAGAAGAAAGGAAGGAAGTGGAGTTGAGAGGAACGGAGTCAAATGGAATTTTATGAAATGGAGTGGAATGCAATGGAATGGAATTGAATGGAGTGGATTGGAATGGAGGCAAATGTGAAGGTAAGGAATGCACTGGTGTGCAGAGAGTAGAGTGCAGAAGAGTGGTTTTGAATTGAATGGAATGGAAAGAATGGACTGGAGTGGAGTGGAGTGGATTCAAGTTAAAGAATGCAATGGAATAGAACGGAATGGAATGGAATGGAATGGAATGAAATGGAATGAAATGGATTGAATGGAAAAAAGTGAAGTGGAGTGTAGTGGAGTGGAAGGGAGAAGAAAGGAGGCAGGGGAGTGGAGTGGAATAGAATGGAATGGAATGGTTTTGGATTGGAGCTGAATGGGAGGGAAGGAATTGCAGTGGAGTGGAGAGGAGTGGAGAGGAGAAGAGTGGATTTGAATTGAATGTAATGGAATGCAATGGAATGGGATGGAATGGAATGGAATGCCATGGATTGGAGTGGATTGGATTGTGGTAGAATGGAATTGAATGGAAAGTAATGGAATAGAATGGAATACAATGGAACGGAATGAAAAGAATGGAATGGAATGGAATGTGGTGGAATGGATTGCACTATATTGGAAAAGAATGCAATGGAGTGGAGTGTGGTGGAGTGGAGTGGAATGGGAAGGAATGGAATGGAGTGGAGTGGATTGGAATGGAGGGGAGTAGATTGCATTCAGGTGCAATGGAAGGGATGAGAATGGAATGGAATTCTGTGGATTGGAGTGGACTTGCATGGATGGTAATGGAATGGAGTTGAGTGGAGTGGAATGGAATGGAATTGAATGGAATGGAAAAGAATGGAAAAAATACAGTGGAGGGCAGTGGTGTTGAAAGGAGAAGAAAGGAAGAGAGTGGAGTGGACTGGAATGGAATGGAATAGAATGAAATGGAATAAAATGGAATGGAATGGAGAGGATTGGAATGGAGGCGAATGGGAAGGAATGGAATGCAATGGTGTCGAGAGGAGTGGAGTGCAGAAGAGTGGAGTTGAAATGAATGGAAATTAAAGGAATGGATTGGAGTGGAGTGGAGTGGATTCTAGTGGAAAAGAATATAATGGAATGGAATGCAATGGAATGGAATGGAGTGGACCGGAATGGAGTCGAATGGAACACAGTGTACTGGAGAGGAGTGGAGGGGAGAAGTGCGGATATGAATTGAATGGAATGGAATGGAATAGATTGGAGTGGAATGGAGAGGAGTGGAGGGGAGAAGAGTGCATTTGAATTGAATGTAATGGAATGGAATGGATTAGAGAAGAGTGCAGTGGATTGTAGTGCAAAAGAAAGGAATGGAATAGAAAGAATTGGAATGGAATGGAATGGAAAGGAATGGAGTGGACTATAATGGAGGCGAATGGGAAGGAATGGAATGCACTGGAGTGGAGAGGAGTGGAGTGGAGAAGAATGGATTTGGATTGAATGAAATGGCATGGATTGGATTGGAATGGAGTGGATATTGTTGGAAAAGAGTTGAATGGAATGGAATGGAATGGATGGGAATGGAATGGAACGGAATGGAATGGAATGCAATGGAATATAATGGAATGGAATTGAATGGAAAGCAGTGGATTTGAGTGGAGTTGCGTGGAGGGGAATGGAATGGAACGGAATGAAATGGAATGCAGTGGAATGGAATGGAATGGAACGGAATGCAATAGAATGGAAAAAAGTGCAGTGGAGTGCAGTGGAGTGGAATGGAGAAGAAGGAAGGGAGTGGGGTGGAGTGAAATGGAATGGAATTGAATGGAATAAAATGGAATGGAATGGAGTGGAATGGAATGGAGTCGAATGGGAAAGAATGGAATGCAGTGGTGCGGAGAGGAGTGTAGTGCAAAAGACTGGATTTGAAATGAATGGAATGAAAAGGCATGGATTGGAGTGGAGTGGAGTTGATTGTACTGGAATAGAATGCAATGGAATGGAATGGAATGGAATGTAACGGAATGGAATGAATGGAAAAAAGTTCAGTGGAGTGAAGTGGAGTGGAATGGAGAAGAAAGGAATGGAGTGGACTGGAGTGGAATGGAACGTAAAGGAGTAGAGAGGAATCAGAAGCAATGGAAAGGAATGGAATGGAATGGAAGGGGAATGGAATGGAATGGAAATGAATTCAGTGTGTTGGTGTGGAATTGCGAGGAGGGAAATATAATGGAATGGAATGGAATGGAATGGAATGGAATGGAATGGAATGGAGAAACGTGCAGTGGAGTGCGGTAGAGAGGAATGGAGAAGAAAGAATGGGAGTGGTGTGTAGTGGAAAGGAGTGAAATGGAATGGAATTGAATGAAATGGAAAGAATGGAAGGAGTGGACTGGAATGGAGATGAATGGGACGGAATGGAATGCTATCGTGTGGAGAGGAGCGGAGTGCAGAAGAGTATATTTGAATTGAATGGAATGAAGAGGAATTTAATTTAACTGGAGAGGATTCTACGTGAAAAGAATGGCATAAAACTGAATGGAACGGAATGGAATGTATTGGAATGGAATAGAATGGAATGGAATAGAATGGAATGGAACGGAACGGAATGGAACGGAACGGAACGAAACGGAATGGAATGGAAAAAATTCAGTGGAGTGTAGTGGAGTGGAATGGAGAAGAAAGAAAGGGAGAGGAGTGGAGTGGAAAGGAGTGGAATGGAAAGGAATGGAATGGAATTGAATGGAATTGAATGGAATGGAGAGGACTGGAATGGAATGGAATGGAACAGAATGGAATGGAAAGGAATGGAATGGAATGGAGTGGACTGGAATGGAGGCGAATGTGAAGGAATGAAATGCAGTGGAGTGGAGAAGAGGGGAATGGAGAAGAGTAGATTTGAACTGAATGGAATGAAATGCAATGGATTGGGATGGAAAGGAATGGAATGCAGTGGATTGTAGTGGAGTGGATTGGAGTAGAATGGAATGGAATGGAAAGTAATGGAATTGAACGGAATACAGTGGAACAGAAAGAAAAGGAATTTAATGGAATGGAATAGAATGAAGTGGTTTGGAATGCAGTATATTGGAAATGAATGGAATGGAGAGGATTGTGGTGGAGTGCAGTGGAATGGGAAAGAATGTAATGGAGTGGAGTGGAGTGGAATGGAGGGGAGTAGGTTGGAATCAGGTGGAATGCAATGCAATGGAATGGAATGGAATGCAGAGGATTGGGGCGGAGTTGCGTGGAGGGGAATGGAATGGTATGGAATGGAATGGAATGGAATGGAATGCAATAGAATGGAAAAAAGTGCAGTGGAGTGTTGTGGAGTGGAATGGAGAAGAAATGAATGGAGTGGAGTTGACTGGAATGGAGTGGAAAGGACTGGAATGGAATGGAATACAATGGAATGGAATGGAGAGGATCGCAATGAAGGTGAATGGGTAGGAATGGAAAGCTGTGATATGGAGAGGAGTGGAGTTTAGAAGAGTGCAGTTGAATTGAATGGAATGGAAAGGAATGAAGTGCAGTGCAGGGGATTGGATTCTGGTATAAAAAAATGGAATGGAATGGAATTGAATGGAATGGAAAAAATTGCAGTGGAGTGAAGTGGAGTGGAATGGAGAAGAAAGTAAGGGAGTGTATTGGAATGGAGGGGAATGCAATGGAACGCAAACGTATGGGATATAATGGAATGAAATGCAGAGGATTGGAGTGGAGTGAATGGGAGTAGAATGGAATGGAATGGAAAGTAATGGAAGGGAATGAAATACAATGGAATGGAATGATAAGGAATGGAATGGAATGGAGTAGAGGGGAGTGCAGTGTATTGGAAATGAATGGAATGGAGAGGACTGTTGTGGATTGGAGTGGAATGTGAAGGAATGGAATGGAGTGGAGTGAAGTGGAGTGGAATGCAATGGAGAAAAGTACATTGGATTAAGGTGGAATGGCATGGAATGGAATGGAATGGAATGGAATGGAATTAATAGAATGGAATGGAATGGAACTGAAAAAAGTGCAATGGAGTGCAGTGGAGTGGAATGGAGAAGAAAGAAGGGAGTGGAGTTGAGTGGAATGGAATGGAATGGAATGGAATAGAATGGAATGGATTGGAGTGTATTGGAATGAAGGCAAATGGGAAGGAATGGAATGCAGCGGTACGGAGTGGAGTGGAGTTTAGAAGACTGGAATGAATTAAATGCAATGGAACAAAATGAATTGGAGTGCAGTGGATTGGATTCTTGTATAAAATAATGGAATGGAATGGAATGGAAAGGAATGGAATGGAATGGAAGAAAATGGAATGGAATGGCATGAATGGAGAAAAGTGCAGTGGAGTTTAATGGAGTGGAATCGAGAAGAAAGGAAGGGAGTGGAGTGGAATGGAGGGTAATGGAATGGAATGCAATGGAATGGGATGGAATGGAATGAAATGCAGGGGATTAGATTGGAGAATCTGGTAGTAGAATGGAATGGAATGGAAAGAAATGGAATGGAATGGAACACAATGAAATGGAATAATAAGGAATGGAATGGAATGGAATGGAGTGGAGTGCAGAGAATTGCAAATGAATGGAATGAGAAGAGTGTGGTGGACTGCGGCGGAATGGAAAGGAATTGAATGTAGTGGAGTAAAGTGGAGTGGAGTGCAATGGAGAGAAGTAGATTGGTTTAAGTCGGAATGGAATGGAATGAAATGGAATGGAATGGAATGGAATGGAATGCAGAGCATTGGAGTGGAGTGGAATGGAGGGGAATGGAATGGAAAGGAATGGAATGGAATGGAATCAAACGGAATGGAATGAATGGAATGGAATGGATTAGAAGGGAAAAAAGTGCAGTGGAGTGCAGTGGAGTGGAATGGAGGATAAAGGAAGGGAATGGAGTATAGTGGAATGGAGTGGAATGGAATGCAATGGAGCATAGGGGACAGGAATGGAAGCTAATGGGAAGGAATGGAATGCAGTGGATAGGAGAGGAATGAAGTGGAGAAGAATGGATTTGAATGGAATGGAATGGAATGGAATGGAATGGAATGGAATGGATTGGAGTGGAGTGGATTCCAGTGGAATGGAGTGGAATGGAATGGAATGGAATGGAATGGAATGGAATGGAAGGCAATGGAATGCAATGGAATGAATGCAAAAAAGTGCAGTGGAGTTTATTGGAGTGGTATCGAGAAGAAAGGAACGTAGTGGAGTGGAATTGAGGGGAATGGAATGGAATGCAATGGAATGGGATGGAATGGAATGAAATGCAGGGGATTAGATTGGAGGGTATGGTAGCAGAATGGAATGGAATGGAAAGTAATAGAATGGAATGGAATACAATTAAATGGAATGATAAGGAATGGAATGGAATTGAATGGAGTAGAGTGCAGAGAATCGGAAATGAATGGAATGAGAGGAGTGTGGTGGACTGCAGTGGAATGGAAAGAAATTGAATGTAGTGGAGTGAAGTGGAGAGGAGTGCAATGGAGAGAAGTAGAACGGTTTAACTCGGAATGGAATGGAATGGAATGGAATGCAGAGCATTGGAGTGGAGTGCATTGGAGGGGAATGGAATGGAATGGAATGGAATGGAATGGAATCAAACGGAATGGAATGAGTGGAATGGAATGGAAGGGAAAAAAGTGCAGTGGAGTGCAGTGGAGAGGAATGGAGGGGAAAGAAAGGGAAAGGAGTGTAGTGGAATGGAGTGGAATGGAATGCAAAGGAGCATAGGGGACTGGAAAGGAAGCTAATGGGAAAGAATGGAATGCAGTGGAGTGGAGAGGAGTGAAGTGGCGAAGAGTGGATTTGAATGGAATGGAATAAAATGGAATGGATTGGAGTGGATTCCAATGGAATGGATTGGAATGGAATGGAATCGAATCGAATTGAATCGAATCGGCAGGAATGCATTGGAATGGAATGGAATGGAATGGATTGGACTGGAATGGAATGAAATGGAATGGTATGGATTGGGCTGGAATGGTGTCAAATGATAATGAAATGTATGCAGTTGTTGAGTGCAGAGGAGTGGAGTGGAGAAGAGTTGATTTGATTTGAATGGAATTGAAAGGAAAGCAATGGAATGGAATGGAATGGAATGCAGTGGATTGGAATGGAATGGAATGCAGTTAATTGGAATGGAGTGGATTGGAGAAGAATGGGAAGGAATCAAATGCAGTCAAGCGGAGAGGAGTGGAGTGGAGTACAGTAGATTTGAATTGAATGCAATAAAATGGAATGGAATGGAGTGGAGTGGAGTGGAATCTAGTGGAAAACAGTGTAATGGATTGGAATGTATGTAATGTAATGGAATGGGGACGAATGGGAACGAATGAAATGCAGTGGAGTGGAGAGGTGTGGAGTGGAGAAGTGTGGATTTGGATTGAATGAAATTGAATGGAATAGAAAGGAGTGGAGTGGAGAGGTGTGGAGTGGAGAAGTGTGGATTTGGATTGAATGAAATTGAATGGAATAGACAGGAGTGGAGTGGAGAGGATTCTATTGGAAAAAATGGAATGGAATGGAATGCAACGGAATGGAATGGAATGGAATGGAATGGAATGGATTGGAATGGAATGGAATGCAATGGAATGGAATGGAACGGAATGGAATGGAATGAAACGGAAAGGAATGAATGGAATGGAATGGAATGAAAAAAGTGCAGTGGAGTGCAGTGGAGTGGAATGGAGAAGAAAGGATGGGAGTGGAGTTGAGTGGAATAGAGTGGAATGCAATGGAATGGAATCGAATAGAATGGAATGGATTGGAGTGTATTTGAATGAAGGCAAATTGGAAGGAATGGAATGCAGTTTTATGGAGTGGAGTGGAGTTTAGAAGACTGGAATGAATTGAATGCAATGGAAAAAAATGTGTTGGAGTGCAGTGGATTGGATTATTGTATAAAATATTGAATGGAATGGAATGGAATAGAATGGAATGCAATGCAATGGAAGGCAAAGGAATGAATGGAAAAAAGTGCAGTGGAGTTTATTGGAGTGGAATCGAGAAGAAAGGAAAGGAGTGGAGTGGAATGGAGGGGAATGGAATGGAATGCAATGCAATGGGATGGAATGGAATGAAATGCAGGGGATTAGATTGGAGGGTATGCTAGTAGAATGTAAAGGAATGGAACGTAATGGAATGTAATGGAATACAATGAAATGGAATGATAAGGAATGGAATGGACTTGAGTGGAGTGGAGTGTATTGGAAATGAATGGAATGGAGTGGAGTTTGGTGGATAGGAGTGGAATGGGAAGGAATGGAATGGAGTGGAGTGAAGTGGTGTGGAGTGCAATGGAGGGAAGTAGATTGTACAAAGGTGGAATGGAATGGAATGGAATGGAATGGATTGGAATGGAATGCAGTGGATTGGAGTGATGTTGCATGGACAGGAATGGAATGGAATAGAATGGAATGGAATGGAATCAAAAGGAACGGAATGAATGGAATTGAATGGAATGGAATGGAAAAAAGTGCCGTGGGGTGCATTGGGAGTGGAATGGAGAAGAAAGGAAGGGAGAGGAGTGCAGTGCAACGGAGTGGAATTGAATGCAATTGAACACAGAGGACTGGAATGGAGGCGAATGATAAGGAATGGAATGCAGTGGAGTGGAGAGGAGTGGAGTGGAGAAGAGTGGATTTGAATTGAATGCAATGGAATGGAATGGAATGGAATGGATTAGAGAGGAGTGGAATGGATTCCAGTGGAAACGAATAGAATGGAATGAAATGGAATGGAATGGAATGGAATGGAATGGAATCGACTAGAATGGAATGGAATTGACCGGAATGGAATAGAATCGACTGGAATGGAATGGAAAGGAATGGAATGGAATGAAATGGAATAGAACGGAATGGATTGGATTGGACGGGAATGGGTGCGAATGGGAAGGAATGGAACGCAGTGGAGTGGGGAAGAGAGGATATTATTTGAATGGAATGGCATGGAATGGATTGGAGTGGAGTGGATTCTAGTGGAAAAAAATGCAATGGAATGGAATTTTATAGAATGAAATGGAATGGCGAGGAATGGAATAGAATGGAATGGAATGGAATGGAAAATATTGCAGTGGAATATACTGGAGTGGAATGGAGAAGAAATGAAGCAAGTGGAGTGGAGTTAAATGGAGTGGAATGGAACGGAACGGAACGGAACAGAACGGAATGGAATGGAGTGAACTGGAATGGAGTCAAATGGGCAGAATGGTATGCAATTGAGTGCAGAGGAATGGAGTGGAGAAGAGTGGATTTGAATTGATTGGAAAGGAATTCAATGGAAAGTATTGGAATGCAATGGAATGGAATGGAATGGAATGCAGTGGAATGGAGTGGAGTGGATTGGAGAAAAATGGGAAGGAATCGAATGCAGTGGAGTGAAGAGGAGAGGAGTGGAGAAGAGTGGATTTGAATTGAATGCAATGAAATCGAATGGATTGGAATGGAGTGGAGGGGATTCTAGTGGAAAACAAGGAAATGAATGGAATGGAATGCAATGGAATGGAATGAAATGGAATGTAATGGAGTGGAATGGAATGAAATGGAATGTAATGGAGTGGAATGGAATGAAATGGAATGTAATGGAGTGGAATGGAATGAAATGGAATGTAATGGAGTGGAATGGAATGGAGTGGAATGGACTGGACAGGAATGGAGATGAATGGGAACAAACGGAATGCAGTGGAGTAGAGAGGACTGGAGTGGAGAAGTGTGGATTTGGATTGAATGAAATGGAATGGAATGCATTGGTGTGCAGTGGAGTGAATACTAGTGGATAAGTATAGAACGGAAAGGACCAGAATGAAACGGAATGGAATGGAATAGAATGGAATGGAATGGAATGGAATGGAATGGAATGGAATGGCAAGGAATTGAATGGAATGGAGTGGACAGGAATGGAGGTGAATGGGAAGAAACGGAAGGCACTGGAGTGTAGAGGAGTGGATCGGAGAAGAGTGGATTTGAAAAGATTGGAAGGCAATGCAAGGGAATGGAATAGAATGGAATGCAATGGATTGGAGTGCAGTTGTGTTGAGGGGAATGGAAAGGAATGGAATAGAATGGATTGGAATGGAATGGAATGCAATGGAATGGAATGGAACGGAATGGAATGGAATGAAACGGAATGGAATGAATGGAATGGAATGGAAAAAAGTGCAGTGGAGTGCAGTGGAGTGGAATGGAGAAGAAAGGAAGGGAGTGGAGTTGAGTGGAATAGAGTGGAATGCAATGGAATGGAATCGAATAGAATGGAATGGATTGGAGTGTATTTGAATGAAGGCAAATTGGAAGGAATGGAATGCAGTTTTATGGAGTGGAGTGGAGTTTAGAAGACTGGAATGAATTGAATGCAATGGAAAAAAATGAGTTGGAGTGCAGTGGATTGGATTATTGTATAAAATAATGAATGGAATGGAATGGAATGGAATAGAAAGGAATGCAATGCAATGGAAGGCAAAGGAATGAATGGAAAAAATTGCAGTGGAGTTTATTGGAGTGGAATCGAGAAGAAAGGAAAGGAGTGGAGTGGAATGGAGGGGAATGGAATGGAATGCAATGGTTGGGATGGAATGGAATGAAATGCAGGGGATTAGATTGGAGGGTATGCTAGTAGAATGTAAAGGAATGGAACGTAATGGAATGTAATGGAATACAATGAAATGGAATGATAAGGAATGGAATGGACTTGAGTGGAGTGGAGTGTATTGGAAATGAATGGAATGGAGTGGAGTTTGGTGGATTGGAGTGGAATGGGAAGGAATGGAATGGAGTGGAGTGAAGTGGTGTGGAGTGCAATGGAGGGAAGTAGATTGTATAAAGGTGGAATGGAATGGAATGGAATGGAATGGAATGGAATTGAATGGAATGGAATGCAGTGGATTGGAGTGATGTTGCATGGACAGGAATGGAATGGAATAGAATGGAATGGAATGGAATCAAAAGGAATGGAATGAATGGAATTAAATGGAATGGAATGGAAAAAAGTGCGGTGGGGTGCATTGGGATTGGAATGGAGAAGAAAGGAAGGGAGAGGAGTGCAGTGCAACGGAGTGGAATTGAATGCAACGGAACACAGAGGACTGGAATGGAGGCGAATGATAAGGAATGGAATGCAGTGGAGTGGAGAGGAGTGGAGTGGAGAAGAGTGGATTTGAATTGAATGCAATGGAATGGAATGGAATGGAATGGATTAGAGAGGAGTGGAATGGATTCCAGTGGAAACGAATAGAATGGAATGAAATGGAATAGAATGGAATGGAATGGAATGGAATCGAATGTAATGGAATGGAATTGACAGGAATGGAATAGAATCGACTGGAATGGAATGGAATGGAAAGGAATGGAATGGAATGGAATGGAATAGAACGGAATGGAGTGGATTGGACGGGAATGGGTGCGAATGGGAAGGAATGGAACGCAGTGGAGTGGGGAAGAGAGGATATGATTTGAATGGAATGCCATGGAATGGATTGGAGTGGAGTGGATTCTAGTGGAAAAAAATGCAATGGAATGGAATTTTATAGAATGAAATGGAATGGAATGGACTGGCGAGGAATGGAATAGAATGGAATGGAATGGAATGGAGACCATCACGTGGAATGGAGTGGAATGGAATGGAATGGAAGGGAATGGAATGGAATGGAATGGAATGGAATTGTGAAATGAAATTTGAGCTGACATTGTGCAACTGCAATCCTACAAGGGTTACATATTGAGAACTTGTTGAAAGAAAGGAATAGAATAAAAGAGTGTGGAATGGAAAGGAATGGAAAGGAATGGAATGGAATGACATTGAAAGGAAGGGAATGGAATGGAAAGGAATTTGACGGTGAAGTAAAAAGTAAGCTGACATTCTGGAACTGCAATATAATCATTGTGACAGTTTGAGAAGTTGATGAAATAAGAATGGAATGGAATGGAGTGCAATTGAACATAATAGAAGAGAATGGAATGAAATCGAATTGAAAAGAATTGAATGGAATTGAATGGAATAGAATGGAATGGAATGGAATGGAATGGAATGGAATGGAATGGAATAGAATAGAATTGAATGGAATGGCGTGGATTGGAGTGGAGTGGAATGGAATGGAATGGAAATGAATGGAATGGAACAGTGAAATAAAATGTGAGCTGATGTACTTCCACTGGAATCCAGCCAGGGTGACAGATTGAGGGCTTGTTGAAAGAAAGGAATAGAAAAGCATACTGTGGAGTGGAATGGAATGGAACGGAATGGAATGGAATGGAATCAAATGGAATGGAATGGTTAAATAAAATGTGAGCTGATATTGTGCCACTGCAATCCAGCCAGGGTGACAGATAAAGAACTTGTTGAAAGAAAGTAATAGAATCGAATAGTCTGGAATGGAATGGAATTGAGAGCAATGGAAGAGAATGGAATGGAATGGAAAGACTGGAATGGAATGGAATGGAATCGAATGTAACAGTGAAATAAAATGTGAGCTGACATTGTGTCACTCCAACCATCCAGGGTGACCGATTGAGAACATGTTGAAAGAAAAGAAGAGAAGAGAATAGTGTGGATTGCAATTGAATGGAATGGATTGGAGTGTAATGGAACCGAATGGAAATGAATGGTATAGAATTGAGTGGAATGGAATGGAATTGAATGGAATGGAAAGGAATGGAATGGAATGGAATGGAATGGAATGGAATGGAATGGAATGGAATGGAGTGAAGTTGAACATAATAGAAGAGAATGGAATGAAATCGATTGGAATAGAATTGAATGGAATTGAATGGAATAGAATGAAATGGAATGGAATGGAATGGAGGGGAATGGAATGGAATGGAAAAGAATGTAATGGAACAGTGAAACAAAATGTGAGCTGCTATTCTGCCACTGCAATCCAGCCAGGGTGACAGATTGAGAGCTTGTTGAAAGAAAGCAATGGAATAGCATAGTGTGGAATGGAATGGAATGGAATGGAATGGAATGGAATGGAATGGAATGGAATGGAATGGGGAAATAAAATGTGAGCGGATATTGTGCCACTGCAATCCAGCCAGGGTGACAGATTGAGAATTTGTTGAAAAAAGGACTAGAAACGAATAGTGTGGATTGGAATGGAGTGGAATGGAATGGAATGGAATGGAATGGAATGGAATGGAATGGAAAGGTGAAATAAAATGTGAGCTGATATTGTGCCACTGCAATTTAGAGAGGGTGACAGATTGAGAACTTGTGGAAAGAAAGGAAGATAATAGGATAGTGAGGAATGGAATGGAATGGAATGGAATGGAATGGAATGGAATGGAATGGAAAAAAAGTGCTGTGGAGTGCAGTGGAGTGGAATGGAGAAGAAAGGAAGCAGTGGAGTGGAGTTGAATGGAGTGGAATGGAAAGTAGTGGAATGGAATGGAATGGAATGGAGTGGAATGGAATGGAGTGGAATGGAATGGCATGTCATGGAATGGAATGGAAAGGAATAGAATGGAATGCAATGAAATGGAATGAAATGGAAAGGAATGGAATAAAATGGAATGGAATGGAGTGGACTGGAATGGAGGCAAACGGGAAGGAATGAAATGCAGTTGAGTGGAGAAGAGTGGAGTGGGGAAAAGTGCACTTGAATTTAATGGAATTGAATTCAATGGAAGGGGTTGTAATGAAATGGAATGCAGTGGATTGGACTGGAGTGGATTGCAGTAGAATGGAATGGAATTGAAAATAATGGAATGCAGTAGAATGGAATGGAAAGGAATTCAATAGAATGGAATGAAAAGGAATGGGATGGAATGGAATGGAGAGGAACGGAGTGCAGTGTATTGGAAGTGAATGGAATAGAGAGGATGGTGGTGGACTGTAGTGAAATGTGAAGGAATGGAAGGGAGTGGACTGGAGTGGAGTGGAGGATAAAGGAGGGGTGTAGATTGGATTCCGTAGGAATGGAATGGAATGGAATGGAATGGTATGGAAAGGAATGGAATTGAATGGAACGAAGTGGACTGGAGTGGAGTTGCATGGAGGTGAATTGAACGGAATGGAATGGGATGGAATGGAATGCAATGGAATGGAATGAAACGGAATGGAATGAATTGATTAGAATGGAAAGAAATGGAATGGAAAAAAGTGCAATGGAGTGCAGTGGAGTGGAATGGAAAAGAAAGGAAGGGAGTGGAGTGCAGGGGAATGGAGAGAAATGGAATAGAATGGAATGGAATGTATTGGACTGCAATGGAGGAAAATGGGAAGGAATGGAATAAAGAAGACTGGAAGGCAGTGGAGAGGAGAAGAGTAAATATGAATGGAATGGAATGGAATGGAATGGATTGGATTGGAGTGGAGTGGATTCTAGTGGAAAAGAATGGAATGGAATGGAATGGAATGGAATGGATTGAATTGGAATGCAATGGAATGCAATGGAAGGGAATGGAATGAAATGGAATGCAGTTGAAGGGAAAATAATGGAATGGGATGGAATGGAATGGACGGGAATGCAGGTTAATGGGAAGGAAAGAAATGCAGCGGAGTGGAGATGAGTGGAGTGCAGAAGAGAGAATTTGAACTGAATGGAATGAATATAAAAAACTGCAGTGGAGTGTAGTGTAGAGGAATGGAGAAGAAAGGAATCAAGTGGAGTGGAGTGGAATGGCAAGGAAGGGAATGGAATGGAATGGAACGGAATGCAATGGAATGGAAAGGAACGGAAAGGAACAGAATGGAATGGAATGGAATGGAATGGAATGGAATGGAATGGAGTGGATGGAAATGGGAAGGACTATAATGCAGTGGAGTGGAGAGGAGTGGAGTGGAGAATAGTGGATTTGAATGGAATGGAATGGAATGGAATGGAATGGAATGGATTGGAGTGGAACGGAGTGGATTCTAGTGGAAAAGAATGGAATGGAATGGAATGAATTGGAATGGAATGGAATGGAATGGAATGGAATGGAATGGAATGGAATGCAATGGAGAGAAATGGAATGGAATGGAATAAAGTGCAGTGGGGTGCAGTGGGGTGGAATGGAGAAGAAAGGAAGGAAGTGGAGTTGAGAGGAACGGAGTCAAATGGAATTTTATGAAATGGAGTGGAATGCAATGGAATGGAATTGAATGGAGTGGATTGGAATGGAGGCAAATGTGAAGGTAAGGAATGCACTGGTGTGCAGAGAGTAGAGTGCAGAAGAGTGGTTTTGAATTGAATGGAATGGAAAGAATGGACTGGAGTGGAGTGGAGTGGATTCAAGTTAAAGAATGCAATGGAATAGAACGGAATGGAATGGAATGGAATGGAATGAAATGGAATGAAATGGATTGAATGGAAAAAAGTGAAGTGGAGTGTAGTGGAGTGGAAGGGAGAAGAAAGGAGGCAGGGGAGTGGAGTGGAATAGAATGGAATGGAATGGTTTGGATTGGAGCTGAATGGGAGGGAAGGAATTGCAGTGGAGTGGAGAGGAGTGGAGAGGAGAAGAGTGGATTTGAATTGAATGTAATGGAATGCAATGGAATGGGATGGAATGGAATGGAATGCCATGGATTGGAGTGGATTGGATTGTGGTAGAATGGAATTGAATGGAAAGTAATGGAATAGAATGGAATACAATGGAACGGAATGAAAAGAATGGAATGGAATGGAATGTGGTGGAATGGATTGTACTATATTGGAAAAGAATGCAATGGAGTGGAGTGTGGTGGAGTGGAGTGGAATGGGAAGGAATGGAATGGAGTGGAGTGGATTGGAATGGAGGGGAGTAGATTGCATTCAGGTGCAATGGAAGGGATGAGAATGGAATGGAATTCTGTGGATTGGAGTGGAGTTGCATGGAGGGAAATGGAATGGAGTAGTGTGGAGTGGAATGGAATGGAATTGAATGGAATGGAAAAGAATGGAAAAAATACAGTGGAGTGCAGTGGTGTTGAAAGGAGAAGAAAGGAAGAGAGTGGAGTGGACTGGAATGGAATGGAATAGAATGAAATGGAATAAAATGGAATGGAATGGAGAGGATTGGAATGGAGGCGAATGGGAAGGAATGGAATGCAATGGTGTCGAGAGGAGTGGAGTGCAGAAGAGTGGAGTTGAAATGAATGGAAATTAAAGGAATGGATTGGAGTGGAGTGGAGTGGATTCTAGTGGAAAAGAATATAATGGAATGGAATGCAATGGAATGGAATGGAGTGGACCGGAATGGAGTCGAATGGAACGCAGTGTACTGGAGAGGAGTGGAGGGGAGAAGTGCGGATATGAATTGAATGGAATGGAATGGAATAGATTGGAGTGGAATGGAGAGGAGTGGAGGGGAGAAGAGTGCATTTGAATTGAATGTAATGGAATGGAATGGATTAGAGAAGAGTGCAGTGGATTGTAGTGCAAAAGAAAGGAATGGAATAGAAAGAATTGGAATGGAATGGAATGGAAAGGAATGGAGTGGACTATAATGGAGGCGAATGGGAAGGAATGGAATGCACTGGAGTGGAGAGGAGTGGAGTGGAGAAGAATGGATTTGGATTGAATGAAATGGCATGGATTGGATTGGAATGGAGTGGATATTGTTGGAAAAGAGTTGAATGGAATGGAATGGAATGGATGGGAATGGAATGGAATTGAACGGAATACAGTGGAACAGAAAGAAAAGGAATTTAATGGAATGGAATAGAATGAAGTGGTTTGGAATGCAGTATATTGGAAATGAATGGAATGGAGAGGATTGTGGTGGAGTGCAGTGGAATGGGAAAGAATGTAATGGAGTGGAGTGGAGTGGAATGGAGGGGAGTAGGTTGGAATCAGGTGGAATGCAATGCAATGGAATGGAATGGAATGCAGAGGATTGGGGCGGAGTTGCGTGGAGGGGAATGGAATGGTATGGAATGGAATGGAATGGAATGGAATGCAATAGAATGGAAAAAAGTGCAGTGGAGTGTTGTGGAGTGGAATGGAGAAGAAATGAATGGAGTGGAGTTGACTGGAATGGAGTGGAAAGGACTGGAATGGAATGGAATACAATGGAATGGAAAGGAGAGGATCGCAATGAAGGTGAATGGGTAGGAATGGAAAGCTGTGATGTGGAGAGGAGTGGAGTTTAGAAGAGTGCAGTTGAATTGAATGGAATGGAAAGGAATGAAGTGCAGTGCAGAGGATTGGATTCTGGTATAAAAAATGGAATGGAATGCAATTGAATGGAATGGAAAAAATTGCAGTGGAGTGAAGTGGAGTGGAATGGAGAAGAAAGTAAGGGAGTGTATTGGAATGGAGGGGAATGCAATGGAACGCAAACGTATGGGATATAATGGAATGAAATGCAGAGGATTGGAGTGGAGTGAATGGGAGTAGAATGGAATGGAATGGAAAGTAATGGAAGGGAATGAAATACAATGGAATGGAATGATAAGGAATGGAATGGAATGGAGTAGAGGGGAGTGCAGTGTATTGGAAATGAATGGAATGGAGAGGACTGTTGTGGATTGGAGTGGAATGTGAAGGAATGGAATGGAGTGGAGTGAAGTGGAGTGGAATGCAATGGAGAAAAGTACATTGGATTAAGGTGGAATGGCATGGAATGGAATGGAATGGAATGGAATGGAATTAATAGAATGGAATGGAATGGAACTGAAAAAAGTGCAATGGAGCGCAGTGGAGTGGAATGGAGAAGAAAGAAGGGAGTGGAGTTGAGTGGAATGGAATGGAATGGAATGGAATGGAATAGAATGGAATGGATTGGAGTGTATTGGAATGAAGGCAAATGGGAAGGAATGGAATGCAGCGGTACGGAGTGGAGTGGAGTTTAGAAGACTGGAATGAATTAAATGCAATGGAACAAAATGAATTGGAGTGCAGTGGATTGGATTCTTGTATAAAATAATGGAATGGAATGGAATGGAAAGGAATGGAATGGAATGGAAGAAAATGGAATGGAATGGCATGAATGGAGAAAAGTGCAGTGGAGTTTAATGGAGTGGAATCGAGAAGAAAGGAAGGGAGTGGAGTGGAATGGAGGGTAATGGAATGGAATGCAATGGAATGTAATGTAATGGAATGGAATGGAATGGAAAAAAAGTGCTGTGGAGTGCAGTGGAGTGGAATGGAGAAGAAAGGAAGCAGTGGAGTGGAGTTGAATGGAGTGGAATGGAAAGTAGTGGAATGGAGTGGAATGGAATGGAGTGGAATGGAATGGCATGTCATGGAATGGAATGGAAAGGAATAGAATGGAATGCAATGAAATGGAATGAAATGGAAAGGAATGGAATAAAATGGAATGGAATGGAGTGGACTGGAATGGAGGCAAACGGGAAGGAATGAAATGCAGTTGAGTGGAGAAGAGTGGAGTGGAGAAAAGTGCACTTGAATTTAATGGAATTGAATTCAATGGAAGGGGTTGTAATGAAATGGAATGCAGTGGATTGGACTGGAGTGGATTGCAGTAGAATGGAATGGAATTGAAAATAATGGAATGCAGTAGAATGGAATGGAAAGGAATTCAATAGAATGGAATGAAAAGGAATGGGATGGAATGGAATGGAGAGGAACGGAGTGCAGTGTATTGGAAATGAATGGAATAGAGAGGATGGTGGTGGACTGTAGTGAAATGTGAAGGAATGGAAGGGAGTGGACTGGAGTGGAGTGGAGGATAAAGGAGGGGTGTAGATTGGATTCCGTAGGAATGGAATGGAATGGAATGGTATGGAAAGGAATGGAATTGAATGGAATGAAGTGGACTGGAGTGGAGTTGCATGGAGGTGAATTGAACGGAATGGAATGGGATGGAATGGAATGCAATGGAATGGAATGAAACGGAATGGAATGAATTGATTAGAATGGAAAGAAATGGAATGGAAAAAAGTGCAATGGAGTGCAGTGGAGTGGAATGGAAAAGAAAGGAAGGGAGTGGAGTGCAGGGGAATGGAGAGAAATGGAATAGAATGGAATGGAATGTATTGGACTGCAATGGAGGAAAATGGGAAGGAATGGAATAAAGAAGACTGGAAGGCAGTGGAGAGGAGAAGAGTAAATATGAATGGAATGGAATGGAATGGAATGGATTGGATTGGAGTGGAGTGGATTCTAGTGGAAAAGAATGGAATGGAATGGAATGGAATGGAATGGAATGGATTGAATTGGAATGCAATGGAATGCAATGGAAGGGAATGGAATGAAATGGAATGCAGTTGAAGGGAAAATAATGGAATGGGATGGAATGGAATGGACGGGAATGCAGGTTAATGGGAAGGAAAGAAATGCAGCGGAGTGGAGAAGAGTGGAGTGCAGAAGAGAGAATTTGAACTGAATGGAATGAATATAAAAAACTGCAGTGGAGTGTAGTGTAGAGGAATGGAGAAGAAAGGAATCAAGTGGAGTGGAGTGGAATGGCAAGGAAGGGAATGGAATGGAATGGAACGGAATGCAATGGAATGGAACGGAACGGAACGGAACGGAATGGAATGGAATGGAATGGAATGGAATGGAGTGGATGGAAATGGGAAGGACTATAATGCAGTGGAGTGGAGAGGAGTGGAGTGGAGAATAGTGGATTTGAATGGAATGGAATGGAATGGAATGGAATGGAATGGAATGGATTGGAGTGGAACGGAGTGGATTCTAGTGGAAAAGAATGGAATGGAATGGAATGAATTGGAATGGAATGGAATGGAATGGAATGGAATGGAATGGAATGGAATGGAATGGAATGCAATGGAGAGAAATGGAATGGAATGGAATAAAGTGCAGTGGGGTGCAGTGGGGTGGAATGGAGAAGAAAGGAAGGAAGTGGAGTTGAGAGGAACGGAGTCAAATGGAATTTTATGAAATGGAGTGGAATGCAATGGAATGGAATTGAATGGAGTGGATTGGAATGGAGGCAAATGTGAAGGTAAGGAATGCACTGGTGTGCAGAGAGTAGAGGGCAGAAGAGTGGTTTTGAATTGAATGGAATGGAAAGAATGGACTGGAGTGGAGTGGAGAGGATTCAAGTTAAAGAATGCAATGGAATAGAATGGAATGGAATGGAATGGAATGGAATGAAATGGAATGAAATGGATTGAATGGAAAAAAGTGAAGTGGAGTGTAGTGGAGTGGAAGGGAGAAGAAAGGAGGCAGGGGAGTGGAGTGGAATAGAATGGAATGGAATGGAATGGAATGGAATGGAATGGTTTGGATTGGAGCTGAATGGGAGGGAAGGAATTGCAGTGGAGTGGAGAGGAGTGGAGAGGAGAAGAGTGGATTTGAATTAAATGTAATGGAATGCAATGGAATGGGATGGAATGGAATGGAATGCCATGGATTGGAGTGGATTGGATTGTGGTAGAATGGAATTGAATGGAAAGTAATGGAATAGAATGGAATACAATGGAACGGAATGAAAAGAATGGAATGCAATGGAATGTGGTGGAATGGATTGCACTATATTGGAAAAGAATGCAATGGAATGGAGTGTGGTGGAGTGGAGTGGAATGGGAAGGAATGGAATGGAGTGGAGTGGATTGGAATGGAGGGGAGTAGATTGCATTGAGGTGCAATGGAAGGGATGAGAATGGAATGGAATTCTGTGGATTGGAGTGGAGTTGCATGGAGGGAAATGGAATGGAGTAGTGTGGAGTGGAATGGAATGGAATTGAATGGAATGGAAAAGAATGGAAAAAATACAGTGGAGTGCAGTGGTGTTGAAAGGAGAAGAAAGGAAGGGAGTGGATTGGACTGGAATGGAATGGAATAGAATGAAATGGAATAAAATGGAATGGAATGGAGAGGATTGGAATGGAGGCGAATGGGAAGGAATGGAATGCAATGGTGTCGAGAGGAGTGGAGTGCAGAAGAGTGGAGTTGAAATGAATGGAAATTAAAGGAATGGATTGGAGTGGAGTGGAGTGGATTCTAGTGGAAAAGAATATAATGGAATGGAATGCAATGGAATGGAATGGAGTGGACCGGAATGGAGTCGAATGGAACGCAGTGTACTGGAGAGGAGTGGAGGGGAGAAGTGCGGATATGAATTGAATGGAATGGAATGGAATAGATTGGAGTGGAATGGAGAGGAGTGGAGGGGAGAAGAGTGCATTTGAATTGAATGTAATGGAATGGAATGGATTAGAGAAGAGTGCAGTGGATTGTAGTGCAAAAGAAAGGAATGGAATAGAAAGAATTGGAATGGAATGGAATGGAAAGGAATGGAGTGGACTATAATGGAGGCGAATGGGAAGGAATGGAATGCACTGGAGTGGAGAGGAGTGGAGTGGAGAAGAATGGATTTGGATTGAATGAAATGGCATGCATTGGATTGGAATGGAGTGGATATTGTTGGAAAAGAGTTGAATGGAATGGAATGGAATGGATGGGAATGGAATGGAACGGAATGGAATGGAATGCAATGGAATATAATGGAATGGAATTGAATGGAAAGCAGTGGATTTGAGTGGAGTTGCGTGGAGGGGAATGGAATGGAACGGAATGAAATGGAATGCAGTGGAATGGAATGGAATGGAACGGAATGCAATAGAATGGAAAAAAGTGCAGTGGAGTGCAGTGGAGTGGAATGGAGAAGAAAGGAAGGGAGTGGGGTGGAGTGAAATGGAATGGAATTGAATGGAATAAAATGGAATGGAATGGAGTGGAATGGAATGGAGTCGAATGGGAAAGAATGGAATGCAGTGGTGCGGAGAGGAGTGTAGTGCAAAAGACTGGATTTGAAATGAATGGAATGAAAAGGCATGGATTGGAGTGGAGTGGAGTTGATTGTACTGGAATAGAATGCAATGGAATGGAATGGAATGGAATGTAACGGAATGGAATGAATGGAAAAATGTTCAGTGGAGTGAAGTGGAGTGGAATGGAGAAGAAAGGAATGGAGTGGACTGGAGTGGAATGGAACGTAAAGGAGTAGAGAGGAATCAGAAGCAATGGAAAGGAATGGAATGGAATGGAAGGGAATGGAATGGAATGGAATGGAAATGAATTCAGTGTGTTGGTGTGGAATTGCGAGGAGGGAAATATAATGGAATGGAATGGAATGGAATGGAATGGAATGGAATGGAATGGAATGGAGAAACGTGCAGTGGAGTGCGGTAGAGAGGAATGGAGAAGAAAGAATGGGAGTGGTGTGTAGTGGAAAGGAGTGAAATGGAATGGAATTGAATGAAATGGAAAGAATGGAAGGAGTGGACTGGAATGGAGATGAATGGGACGGAATGGAATGCTATCGTGTGGAGAGGAGCGGAGTGCAGAAGAGTATATTTGAATTGAATGGAATGAAGAGGAATTTAATTTAACTGGAGAGGATTCTACGTGAAAAGAATGGCATAAAACTGAATGGAACGGAATGGAATGTATTGGAATGGAATAGAATGGAATGGAATAGAATGGAATGGAACGGAACGGAATGGAACGGAACGGAACGAAACGGAATGGAATGGAAAAAATTCAGTGGAGTGTAGTGGAGTGGAATGGAGAAGAAAGAAAGGGAGAGGAGTGGAGTGGAAAGGAGTGGAATGGAAAGGAATGGAATGGAATTGAATGGAATTGAATGGAATGGAGAGGACTGGAATGGAATGGAATGGAAAAGAATGGAATGGAAAGGAATGGAATGGAATGGAGTGGACTGGAATGGAGGCGAATGTGAAGGAATGAAATGCAGTGGAGTGGAGAAGAGGGGAATGGAGAAGAGTAGATTTGAACTGAATGGAATGAAATGCAATGGATTGGGATGGAAAGGAATGGAATGCAGTGGATTGTAGTGGAGTGGATTGGAGTAGAATGGAATGGAATGGAAAGTAATGGAATTGAACGGAATACAGTGGAACAGAAAGAAAAGGAATTTAATGGAATGGAATAGAATGAAGTGGTTTGGAATGCAGTATATTGGAAATGAATGGAATGGAGAGGATTGTGGTGGAGTGCAGTGGAATGGGAAAGAATGTAATGGAGTGGAGTGGAGTGGAATGGAGGGGAGTAGGTTGGAATCAGGTGGAATGCAATGCAATGGAATGGAATGGAATGCAGAGGATTGGGGCGGAGTTGCGTGGAGGGGAATGGAATGGTATGGAATGGAATGGAATGGAATGGAATGCAATAGAATGGAAAAAAGTGCAGTGGAGTGTTGTGGAGTGGAATGGAGAAGAAATGAATGGAGTGGAGTTGACTGGAATGGAGTGGAAAGGACTGGAATGGAATGGAATACAATGGAATGGAATGGAGAGGATAGCAATGAAGGTGAATGGGTAGGAATGGAAAGCTGTGATATGGAGAGGAGTGGAGTTTAGAAGAGTGCAGTTGAATTGAATGGAATGGAAAGGAATGAAGTGCAGTGCAGAAGATTGGATTCTGGTATAAAAAAATGGAATGGAATGGAATTGAATGGAATGGAAAAAATTGCAGTGGAGTGAAGTGGAGTGGAATGGAGAAGAAAGTAAGGGAGTGTATTGGAATGGAGGGGAATGCAATGGAACGCAAACGTATGGGATATAATGGAATGAAATGCAGAGGATTGGAGTGGAGTGAATGGGAGTAGAATGGAATGGAATGGAAAGTAATGGAAGGGAATGAAATACAATGGAATGGAATGATAAGGAATGGAATGGAATGGAGTAGAGGGGAGTGCAGTGTATTGGAAATGAATGGAATGGAGAGGACTGTTGTGGATTGGAGTGGAATGTGAAGGAATGGAATGGAGTGGAGTGAAGTGGAGTGGAATGCAATGGAGAAAAGTACATTGGATTAAGGTGGAATGGCATGGAATGGAATGGAATGGAATGGAATGGAATTAATAGAATGGAATGGAATGGAACTGAAAAAAGTGCAATGGAGTGCAGTGGAGTGGAATGGAGAAGAAAGAAGGGAGTGGAGTTGAGTGGAATGGAATGGAATGGAATGGAATAGAATGGAATGGATTGGAGTGTATTGGAATGAAGGCAAATGGGAAGGAATGGAATGCAGCGGTACGGAGTGGAGTGGAGTTTAGAAGACTGGAATGAATTAAATGCAATGGAACAAAATGAATTGGAGTGCAGTGGATTGGATTCTTGTATAAAATAATGGAATGGAATGGAATGGAAAGGAATGGAATGGAATGGAAGAAAATGGAATGGAATGGCATGAATGGAGAAAAGTGCAGTGGAGTTTAATGGAGTGGAATCGAGAAGAAAGGAAGGGAGTGGAGTGGAATGGAGGGTAATGGAATGGAATGCAATGGAATGGGATGGAATGGAATGAAATGCAGGGGATTAGATTGGAGAATCTGGTAGTAGAATGGAATGGAATGGAAAGAAATGGAATGGAATGGAACACAATGAAATGGAATAATAAGGAATGGAATGGAATGGAATGGAGTGGAGTGCAGAGAATTGCAAATGAATGGAATGAGAAGAGTGTGGTGGACTGCGGCGGAATGGAAAGGAATTGAATGTAGTGGAGTAAAGTGGAGTGGAGTGCAATGGAGAGAAGTAGATTGGTTTAAGTCGGAATGGAATGGAATGAAATGGAATGGAATGGAATGGAATGGAATGCAGAGCATTGGAGTGGAGTGGCCTGGAGGGGAATGGAAAGGAAAGGAATGGAATGGAATGGAATCAAACGGAATGGAATGAATGGAATGGAATGGATTAGAAGGGAAAAAAGTGCAGTGGAGTGCAGTGGAGTGGAATGGAGGATAAAGGAAGGGAATGGAGTATAGTGGAATGGAGTGGAATGGAATGCAATGGAGCATAGGGGACAGGAATGGAAGCTAATGGGAAGGAACGGAATGCAGTGGATAGGAGAGGAATGAAGTGGAGAAGAATGGAATGGAATGGAATGGAATGGAATGGAATGGAATGGAATGGAATGGAATGGAATGGATTGGAGTGGAGTGGATTCCAGTGGAATGGAGTGGAATGGAATGGAATGGAATGGAATGGAATGGAATGGAAGGCAATGGAATGCAATGGAATGAATGCAAAAAAGTGCAGTGGAGTTTATTGGAGTGGTATCGAGAAGAAAGGAACGTAGTGGAGTGGAATTGAGGGGAATGGAATGGAATGCAATGGAATGGGATGGAATGGAATGAAATGCAGGGGATTAGATTGGAGGGTATGGTAGCAGAATGGAATGGAATGGAAAGTAATAGAATGGAATGGAATACAATTAAATGGAATGATAAGGAATGGAATGGAATTGAATGGAGTAGAGTGCAGAGAATCGGAAATGAATGGAATGAGAGGAGTGTGGTGGACTGCAGTGGAATGGAAAGAAACTGAATGTAGTGGAGTGAAGTGGAGAGGAGTGCAATGGAGAGAAGTAGAACGGTTTAACTCGGAATGGAATGGAATGGAATGGAATGCAGAGCATTGGAGTGGAGTTCCTTGGAGGGGAATGGAATGGAATGGAATGGAATGGAATGGAATCAAACGGAATGGAATGAGTGGAATGGAATGGAAGGGAAAAAAGTGCAGTGGAGTGCAGTGGAGAGGAATGGAGGGGAAAGAAAGGGAAAGGAGTGTAGTGGAATGGAGTGGAATGGAATGCAAAGGAGCATAGGGGACTGGAAAGGAAGCTAATGGGAAAGAATGGAATGCAGTGGAGTGGAGAGGAGTGAAGTGGCGAAGAGTGGATTTGAATGGAATGGAATAAAATGGAATGGATTGGAGTGGATTCCAATGGAATGGAGTGGAATGGAATGGAATCGAATCGAATTGAATCGAATCGGCAGGAATGCATTGGAATGGAATGGAATGGAATGGAATGGAATGGAATGGAATGGATTGGACTGGAATGGAATGAAATGGAATGGTATGGATTGGGCTGGAATGGTGTCAAATGATAATGAAATGTATGCAGTTGTTGAGTGCAGAGGAGTGGAGTGGAGAAGAGTTGATTTGATTTGAATGGAATTGAAAGGAAAGCAATGGAATGGAATGGAATGGAATGCAGTGGATTGGAATGGAATGGAATGCAGTTAATTGGAATGGAGTGGATTGGAGAAGAATGGGAAGGAATCAAATGCAGTCAAGCGGAGAGGAGTGGAGTGGAGTACAGTAGATTTGAATTGAATGCAATAAAATGGAATGGAATGGAGTGGAGTGGAGTGGAATCTAGTGGAAAACAGTGTAATGGATTGGAATGTATGTAATGTAATGGAATGGGGACGAATGGGAACGAATGAAATGCAGTGGAGTGGAGAGGTGTGGAGTGGAGAAGTGTGGATTTGGATTGAATGAAATTGAATGGAATAGACAGGAGTGGAGTGGAGAGGATTCTAGTGGAAAAAATGGAATGGAATGGAATGCAACGGAATGGAATGGAATGGAATGGAATGGAATGGAATGGAATGGAATGGAATGGATTGGAATGGAATGGAATGCAATGGAATGGAATGGAACGGAATGGAATGGAATGAAACGGAATGGAATGAATGCAATGGAATGGAATGGAAAAAAGTGCAGTGGAGTGCAGTGGAGTGGAATGGAGAAGAAAGGATGGGAGTGGAGTTGAGTGGAATAGAGTGGAATGCAATGGAATGGAATCGAATAGAATGGAATGGATTGGAGTGTATTTGAATGAAGGCAAATTGGAAGGAATGGAATGCAGTTTTATGGAGTGGAGTGGAGTTTAGAAGACTGGAATGAATTGAATTCAATGGAAAAAATGAGTTGGAGTGCAGTGGATTGGATTATTGTATAAAATATTGAATGGAATGGAATGGAATAGAATGGAATGCAATGCAATGGAAGGCAAAGGAATGAATGGAAAAAAGTGCAGTGGAGTTTATTGGAGTGGAATCGAGAAGAAAGGAAAGGAGTGGAGTGGAATGGAGGGGAATGGAATGGAATGCAATGGTTGGGATGGAATGGAATGAAATGCAGGGGATTAGATTGGAGGGTATGCTAGTAGAATGTAAAGGAATGGAACGTAATGGAATGTAATGGAATACAATGAAATGGAATGATAAGGAATGGAATGGACTTGAGTGGAGTGGAGTGTATTGGAAATGAATGGAATGGAGTGGAGTTTGGTGGATTGGAGTGGAATGGGAAGGAATGGAATGGAGTGGAGTGAAGTGGTGTGGAGTGCAATGGATTGAAGTAGATTGTAAAAAGGTGGAATGGAATGGAATGGAATGGAATTGAATGGAATGCAGTGGATTGGAGTGATGTTGCATGGACAGGAATGGAATGGAATAGAATGGAATGGAATGGAATCAAAAGGAACGGAATGAATGGAATTGAATGGAATGGAATGGAAAAAAGTGCCGTGGGGTGCATTGGGAGTGGAATGGAGAAGAAAGGAAGGGAGAGGAGTGCAGTGCAACGGAGTGGAATTGAATGCAATTGAACACAGAGGACTGGAATGGAGGCGAATGATAAGGAATGGAATGCAGTGGAGTGGAGAGGAGTGGAGTGGAGAAGAGTGGATTTGAATTGAATGCAATGGACTGGAATGGAATGGAATGGATTAGAGAGGAGTGGAATGGATTCCAGTGGAAACGAATAGAATGGAATGAAATGGAATGGAATGGAATGGAATGGAATCGACTAGAATGGAATGGAATTGACCGGAATGGAATAGAATCGACTGGAATGGAATGGAAAGGAATGGAATGGAATGAAATGGAATAGAACGGAATGGAGTGGATTGGACGGGAATGGGTGCGAATGGGAAGGAATGGAACGCAGTGGAGTGGGGAAGAGAGGATATGATTTGAATGGAATGGCATGGAATGGATTGGAGTGGAGTGGATTCTAGTGGAAAAAAATGCAATGGAATGGAATTTTATAGAATGAAATGGACTGGCGAGGAATGGAATAGAATGGAATGGAATGGAATGGAATGGAATGGAAAAAATTGCAGTGGAATATACTGGAGTGGAATGGAGAAGAAATGAAGCAAGTGGAGTGGAGTTAAATGGAGTGGAATGGAACGGAACGGAACGGAACAGAACGGAATGGAATGGAGTGAACTGGAATGGAGTCAAATGGGCAGAATGGTATGCAATTGAGTGCAGAGGAATGGAGTGGAGAAGAGTGGATTTGAATTGATTGGAAAGGAATTCAATGGAAAGTAATGGAATGCAATGGAATGGAATGGAATGGAATGCAGTGGAATGGAGTGGAGTGGATTGGAGAAAAATGGGAAGGAATCGAATGCAGTGGAGTGGAGAGGAGAGGAGTGGAGAAGAGTGGATTTGAACTGAATGCAATGAAATCGAATGGATTGGAATGGAGTGGAGTGGATTCTAGTGGAAAACAAAGAAATGAATGGAATGGAATGGAATGGAATGGAATGAAATGGAATGTAATGGAGTGGAATGGAATGAAATGGAATGTAACTGAGTGGAATGGAATGAAATGGAATGTAATGGAGTGTAATGGAATGAAATGGAATGTAATGGAGTGGAATGGAATGGAGTGGAATGGACTGGACATGAATGGAGATGAATGGGAACAAACGGAATGCAGTGGAGTAGAGAGGACTGGAGTGGAAAAGTGTGGATTTGGATTGAATGAAATGGAATGGAATGCATTGGTGTGCAGTGGAGTGAAAACTAGTGGATAAGAATAGAACGGAAAGGACCAGAATGAAACGGAATGGAATGGAATAGAATGGAATGGAATGGAATGGAATGGAATGGAAAGGAATTGAATGGAATGGAGTGGACAGGAATGGAGGTGAATGGGAAGAAACGGAAGGCACTGGAGTGTAGAGGAGTGGATCGGAGAAGAGTGGATTTGAAAAGATTGGAAGGCAATGCAAGGGAATGGAATAGAATGGAATGCAATGGATTGGAGTGCAGTTGTGTTGAGGGGAATGGAAAGGAATGGAATAGAATGGATTGGAATGGAATGGAATGCAATGGAATGGAATGGAACGGAATGGAATGGAATGAAACGGAATGGAATGAATGGAATGGAATGGAATGGAACACAATGAAATGGAATAATAAGGAATGGAATGGAATGGAATGGAGTGGAGTGCAGAGAATTGCAAATGAATGGAATGAGAAGAGTGTGGTGGACTGCGGCGGAATGGAAAGGAATTGAATGTAGTGGAGTAAAGTGGAGTGGAGTGCAATGGAGAGAAGTAGATTGGTTTAAGTCGGAATGGAATGGAATGAAATGGAATGGAATGGAATGGAATGGAATGCAGTGCATTGGAGTGGAGTGGCCTGGAGGGGAATGGAAAGGAAAGGAATGGAATGGAATGGAATCAAACGGAATGGAATGAATGGAATGGAATGGATTAGAAGGGAAAAAAGTGCAGTGGAGTGCAGTGGAGTGGAATGGAGGATAAAGGAAGGGAATGGAGTATAGTGGAATGGAGTGGAATGGAATGCAATGGAGCATAGGGGACAGGAATGGAAGCTAATGGGAAGGAACGGAATGCAGTGGATAGGAGAGGAATGAAGTGGAGAAGAATGGAATGGAATGGAATGGAATGGAATGGAATGGAATGGAATGGAATGGAATGGAATGGATTGGAGTGGAGTGGATTCCAGTGGAATGGAGTGGAATGGAATGGAATGGAATGGAATGGAATGGAATGGAAGGCAATGGAATGCAATGGAATGAATGCAAAAAAGTGCAGTGGAGTTTATTGGAGTGGTATCGAGAAGAAAGGAACGTAGTGGAGTGGAATTGAGGGGAATGGAATGGAATGCAATGGAATGGGATGGAATGGAATGAAATGCAGGGGATTAGATTGGAGGGTATGGTAGCAGAATGGAATGGAATGGAAAGTAATAGAATGGAATGGAATACAATTAAATGGAATGATAAGGAATGGAATGGAATTGAATGGAGTAGAGTGCAGAGAATCGGAAATGAATGGAATGAGAGGAGTGTGGTGGACTGCAGTGGAATGGAAAGAAACTGAATGTAGTGGAGTGAAGTGGAGAGGAGTGCAATGGAGAGAAGTAGAACGGTTTAACTCGGAATGGAATGGAATGGAATGGAATGCAGAGCATTGGAGTGGAGTTCCTTGGAGGGGAATGGAATGGAATGGAATGGAATGGAATGGAATCAAACGGAATGGAATGAGTGGAATGGAATGGAAGGGAAAAAAGTGCAGTGGAGTGCAGTGGAGAGGAATGGAGGGGAAAGAAAGGGAAAGGAGTGTAGTGGAATGGAGTGGAATGGAATGCAAAGGAGCATAGGGGACTGGAAAGGAAGCTAATGGGAAAGAATGGAATGCAGTGGAGTGGAGAGGAGTGAAGTGGCGAAGAGTGGATTTGAATGGAATGGAATAAAATGGAATGGATTGGAGTGGATTCCAATGGAATGGAGTGGAATGGAATGGAATCGAATCGAATTGAATCGAATCGGCAGGAATGCATTGGAATGGAATGGAATGGAATGGAATGGAATGGAATGGAATGGATTGGACTGGAATGGAATGAAATGGAATGGTATGGATTGGGCTGGAATGGTGTCAAATGATAATGAAATGTATGCAGTTGTTGAGTGCAGAGGAGTGGAGTGGAGAAGAGTTGATTTGATTTGAATGGAATTGAAAGGAAAGCAATGGAATGGAATGGAATGGAATGCAGTGGATTGGAATGGAATGGAATGCAGTTAATTGGAATGGAGTGGATTGGAGAAGAATGGGAAGGAATAAAATGCAGTCAAGCGGAGAGGAGTGGAGTGGAGTACAGTAGATTTGAATTGAATGCAATAAAATGGAATGGAATGGAGTGGAGTGGAGTGGAATCTAGTGGAAAACAGTGTAATGGATTGGAATGTATGTAATGTAATGGAATGGGGACGAATGGGAACGAATGAAATGCAGTGGAGTGGAGAGGTGTGGAGTGGAGAAGTGTGGATTTGGATTGAATGAAATTGAATGGAATAGACAGGAGTGGAGTGGAGAGGATTCTAGTGGAAAAAATGGAATGGAATGGAATGCAACGGAATGGAATGGAATGGAATGGAATGGAATGGAATGGAATGGAATGGAATGGATTGGAATGGAATGGAATGCAATGGAATGGAATGGAACGGAATGGAATGGAATGAAACGGAATGGAATGAATGCAATGGAATGGAATGGAAAAAAGTGCAGTGGAGTGCAGTGGAGTGGAATGGAGAAGAAAGGATGGGAGTGGAGTTGAGTGGAATAGAGTGGAATGCAATGGAATGGAATCGAATAGAATGGAATGGATTGGAGTGTATTTGAATGAAGGCAAATTGGAAGGAATGGAATGCAGTTTTATGGAGTGGAGTGGAGTTTAGAAGACTGGAATGAATTGAATTCAATGGAAAAAAATGAGTTGGAGTGCAGTGGATTGGATTATTGTATAAAATATTGAATGGAATGGAATGGAATAGAATGGAATGCAATGCAATGGAAGGCAAAGGAATGAATGGAAAAAAGTGCAGTGGAGTTTATTGGAGTGGAATCGAGAAGAAAGGAAAGGAGTGGAGTGGAATGGAGGGGAATGGAATGGAATGCAATGGTTGGGATGGAATGGAATGAAATGCAGGGGATTAGATTGGAGGGTATGCTAGTAGAATGTAAAGGAATGGAACGTAATGGAATGTAATGGAATACAATGAAATGGAATGATAAGGAATGGAATGGACTTGAGTGGAGTGGAGTGTATTGGAAATGAATGGAATGGAGTGGAGTTTGGTGGATTGGAGTGGAATGGGAAGGAATGGAATGGAGTGGAGTGAAGTGGTGTGGAGTGCAATGGAGGGAAGTAGATTGTACAAAGGTGGAATGGAATGGAATGGAATGGAATTGAATGGAATGCAGTGGATTGGAGTGATGTTGCATGGAATGGAATGGAATGGAATAGAATGGAATGGAATGGAATCAAAAGGAACGGAATGAATGGAATTGAATGGAATGGAATGGAAAAAAGTGCCGTGGGGTGCATTGGGAGTGGAATGGAGAAGAAAGGAAGGGAGAGGAGTGCAGTGCAACGGAGTGGAATTGAATGCAATTGAACACAGAGGACTGGAATGGAGGCGAATGATAAGGAATGGAATGCAGTGGAGTGGAGAGGAGTGGAGTGGAGAAGAGTGGATTTGAATTGAATGCAATGGAATGGAATGGAATGGAATGGATTAGAGAGGAGTGGAATGGATTCCAGTGGAAACGAATAGAATGGAATGAAATGGAATGGAATGGAATGGAATGGAATCGACTAGAATGGAATGGAATTGACCGGAATGGAATAGAATCGACTGGAATGGAATGGAAAGGAATGGAATGGAATGAAATGGAATAGAACGGAATGGAGTGGATTGGACGGGAATGGGTGCGAATGGGAAGGAATGGAACGCAGTGGAGTGGGGAAGAGAGGATATGATTTGAATGGAATGGCATGGAATGGATTGGAGTGGAGTGGATTCTAGTGGAAAAAAATGCAATGGAATGGAATTTTATAGAATGAAATGGACTGGCGAGGAATGGAATAGAATGGAATGGAATGGAATGGAATGGAATGGAAAAAATTGCAGTGGAATATACTGGAGTGGAATGGAGAAGAAATGAAGCAAGTGGAGTGGAGTTAAATGGAGTGGAATGGAACGGAACGGAACGGAACAGAACGGAATGGAATGGAGTGAACTGGAATGGAGTCAAATGGGCAGAATGGTATGCAATTGAGTGCAGAGGAATGGAGTGGAGAAGAGTGGATTTGAATTGATTGGAAAGGAATTCAATGGAAAGTAATGGAATGCAATGGAATGGAATGGAATGGAATGCAGTGGAATGGAGTGGAGTGGATTGGAGAAAAATGGGAAGGAATCGAATGCAGTGGAGTGGAGAGGAGAGGAGTGGAGAAGAGTGGATTTGAACTGAATGCAATGAAATCGAATGGATTGGAATGGAGTGGAGTGGATTCTAGTGGAAAACAAAGAAATGAATGGAATGGAATGGAATGGAATGGAATGAAATGGAATGTAATGGAGTGGAATGGAATGAAATGGAATGTAACTGAGTGGAATGGAATGAAATGGAATGTAATGGAGTGTAATGGAATGAAATGGAATGTAATGGAGTGGAATGGAATGGAGTGGAATGGACTGGACATGAATGGAGATGAATGGGAACAAACGGAATGCAGTGGAGTAGAGAGGACTGGAGTGGAAAAGTGTGGATTTGGATTGAATGAAATGGAATGGAATGCATTGGTGTGCAGTGGAGTGAAAACTAGTGGATAAGAATAGAACGGAAAGGACCAGAATGAAACGGAATGGAATGGAATAGAATGGAATGGAATGGAATGGAATGGAATGGAATGGAATTGAATGGAATGGAGTGGACAGGAATGGAGGTGAATGGGAAGAAACGGAAGGCACTGGAGTGTAGAGGAGTGGATCGGAGAAGAGTGGATTTGAAAAGATTGGAAGGCAATGCAAGGGAATGGAATAGAATGGAATGCAATGGATTGGAGTGCAGTTGTGTTGAGGGGAATGGAAAGGAATGGAATAGAATGGATTGGAATGGAATGGAATGCAATGGAATGGAATGGAACGGAATGGAATGGAATGAAACGGAATGGAATGAATGGAATGGAATGGAATGGAATGGAAAAAAGTGCAGTGGAGTGCAGTGGAGTGGAATGGAGAAGAAAGGAAGGGAGTGGAGTTGAGTGGAATAGAGTGGAATGCAATGGAATGGAATCGAATAGAATGGAATGGATTGGAGTGTATTTGAATGAAGGCAAATTGGAAGGAATGGAATGCAGTTTTATGGAGTGGAGTGGAGTTTAGAAGACTGGAATGAATTGAATGCAATGGAAAAAAATGAGTTGGAGTGCAGTGGATTGGATTATTGTATAAAATAATGAATGGAATGGAATGGAATGGAATGGAATGGAATGGAATGCAGTGGATTGGAGTGATGTTGCATGGACAGGAATGGAATGGAATAGAATGGAATGGAATGGAATCAAAAGGAATGGAATGAATGGAATTAAATGGAATGGAATGGAAAAAAGTGCGGTGGGGTGCATTGGGAGTGGAATGGAGAAGAAAGGAAGGGAGAGGAGTGCAGTGCAACGGAGTGGAATTGGATGCAACGGAACACAGAGGACTGGAATGGAGGCGAATGATAAGGAATGGAATGCAGTGGAGTGGAGAGGAGTGGAGTGGAGAAGAGTGGATTTGAATTGAATGCAATGGAATGGAATGGAATGGAATGGATTAGAGAGGAGTGGAATGGATTCCAGTGGAAACGAATAGAATGGAATGAAATGGAATAGAATGGAATGGAATGGAATGGAATCGAATGGAATGGAATGGAATTAAAAGGAATGGAATAGAATCGACTGGAATGGACTGGAATGGAAAGGAATGGAATGGAATGGAATGGAATAGAAAGGAATGGAGTGGATTGGACGGGAATGGGTGTGAATGGGAAGGAATGGAACGCAGTGGAGTGAGGAAGAGAGGATATGATTTGAATGGAATGCCATGGAATGGATTGGAGTGGAGTGGATTCTAGTGGAAAAAATGCAATGGAATGGAATTTTATAGAATGAAATGGAATGGAATGGACTGGCGAGGAATGGAATAGAATGAAATGGAATGGAATGGAGACCATCACGTGGAATGGAGTGGAATGGAATGGAATGGAAGGGAATGGAATGGAATGGAATGGAATGGAATGGAATGGAATGGAATTGTGAAATGAAATTTGAGCTGACATTGTGCAACTGCAATCCTACAAGGGTTACATATTGAGAACTTGTTGAAAGAAAGGAATAGAATAAAAGAGTGTGGAATGGAAAGGAATGGAAAGGAATGGAATGGAATGACATGGAAAGGAAGGGAATGGAATGGAAAGGAATTTGACGGTGAAGTAAAAAGTAAGCTGACATTCTGGAACTGCAATATAATCATTGTGACAGTTTGAGAAGTTGATGAAATAAGAATGGAATGGAATGGAGTGCAATTGAACATAATAGAAGAGAATGGAATGAAATCGAATTGAAAAGTATTGAATGGAATTGAATGGAATAGAATGGAATGGAATGGAATGGAATGGAATGGAATGGAATGGAATGGAATGGAATAGAATGGAATGTAATGGAATGGCGTGGATTGGAGAGGAGTGGAATGGAATGGAATGGAATGGAATGGAATGGAATGGAATGGAATGGAAATGAATGGAATGGAACAGTGAAATAAAATGTGAGCTGATGTACTTCCACTGGAATCCAGCCAGGGTGACAGATTGAGGTCTTGTTGAAAGAAAGGAATAGAAAAGCATACTGTGGAGTGGAATGGAATGGAATGGAATGGAATGGAATGGAATCAAATGGAATGGAATGGTTAAATAAAATGTGAGCTGATATTGTGCCACTGCAATCCAGCCAGGGTGACAGATAAAGAACTTGTTGAAAGAAAGTAATAGAATCGAATAGTCTGGAATGGAATGGAATTGAGAGCAATGGAAGAGAATGGAATGGAATGGAAATAATGGAATGGAATGGAATGGAATCGAATGTAACAGTGAAATAAAATGTGAGCTGACATTGTGTCACTCCAACCATCCAGGGTGACAGATTGAGAACATGTTGAAAGAAAAGAAGAGAAGAGAATAGTGTGGATTGCAATTGAATGGAATGGATTGGAGTGTAATGGAACCGAATGGAAATGAATGGTATAGAATTGAGTGGAATGGAATGGAATTGAATGGAATGGAAAGGAATGGAATGGAATGGAATGGAATGGAATGGAATGGAATGGAATGGAATGGTTAAAGTAAATGTGAGCTGACATTGTGCCACTGCAATCCAGCCAGGGTGACATACTGAGAACTTGTTGAAAGAAAGGAATAGAATAGAATTGTGTGGAACGGAATGGAATGGAATGGAATGGAATGGAATGGAATGGAATGGAATGGAATGGAATGGGATGGGATGGAATGCAATGGAACGGAATGGAACAGAACGGAATAGAATGGAATGGAGTGGAATGGAATGCAGTGGAATGGAGTGGAATGGAATGTAATGGTGAAATAAAATGTGAGCTGAAATGGTGCCATTGCAATACTGCCAGGGCGATAGATTTAGAACTTGTTTAAAGAAAAGAATAGAATAGAATAGTGTGCAATGTAAAGGAATGGAATTGAATGGAGTGGAAAGAAATGGAATCGAATGGAAAGGTGAAGTAAAATGTGAGCTGACATTGTGCCACTGCAATCCAGCCAGGGTGAGAGATTTAGAACTTGTTTAAAGAAAGGAATAGGATAGAATAGTGAGGAACTGCATGGAGTGGAGTGGAATGGAATGGAACATAATGGAATGGAATAGAGTAAAATGGAAAGGATTGGAATGGAATTGATTGGAAGGGAATGGAATGGAATGTAATGGAATGGAAAGTCATGTATTGCTATGGATCGGAATGGAATGGAGTGGAATGACATTGAATGGAGTGGAATGGAATGGAAAGGAATGGAATGGAATGGAATGGAGTGGAGTGGAATGGAATGGAATGGAATGGAATGGAATGGAATGGAATAGAATGGAATGGAAAGGAATGGAATGGAATGGATTGGAGTGGAATGGAATGGAATGGAATGGTGAAATGAATTGTGAGCTGATAATGTGCAACTGAATTCCAGCCAGAGGGACAGATGGAGAAGTTGTTGAAAGAAAGGAATAGAATAGAATAGTGTGGAATGGAATGGAAAAGAATAGAATGGAATTGATTGTAATTGAATCAAATTGAAGGGGTGCAATGGCAAGGAATGGAACGGAAAGGAATAAAATGGAATGGAATGGTGAAATAAAATGTGAGCTGACACTGAGGAACTGCAATCCAGCCAGGGTGACAGATTGAGAATTTATTGTAAGAAAGGAATAGAATAGAATAGTTTGGAATGGAATGGAATGGAATGGAATGGAATGGAATGGAATGGAATGGAATGGAATGGAATGTAGGGCAATGGAACGGAATGGAACTGTATGGATCAAAATGGAATGGAATGGAATGGAATGGAATGGAATGGAATGGAATGGATTGGAATGGAACGTAAAAGAAAATGTAAGCTGACATTGTGGAACTGCAATCCAGCAAGGGTGACAGATTGAGAACTTGTTGAAACAAAGGAATGGAATGGAATGGAATGGAATGGAATGGAATGGAATGGAATGGAGTGGAATGAATTGGAGTTCAATGGAATGGAGTGGATTGAAATGGAAAGGAATGGAATGGAATGGAATGGCAGGGAATGGAATGGAATGTAACGTTGAAATATAACGTGAGTTGATATTCTGACACTGCAATAAAGCCAAGGTAACATATTGAGAACTTTCTGAAAGAAAGGAATAGAAAAGAACAGTGTAGATTGGAAGGGAATGGAACGGAATCGAATGAAATGGAAAGGAAAGGAGTGGAATGGAATTGAATGGAACGGAACGGAATGAAATGGAATGGAATGGGATGGAATGGAATGGAATGGAATGGAGTGAAGTTGAACATAATAGAAGAGAATGGAATGAAATCGATTGGAATAGAATTGAATGGAATTGAATGGAATAGAATGAAATGGAATGGAATGGAATGGAGGGGAATGGAATGGAATGGAAATGAATGTAATGGAACAGTGAAACAAAATGTGAGCTGCTATTCTGCCACTGCAATACAGCCAGGGTGACAGATTGAGAGTTGTTGAAAGAAAGCAATGGAATAGCATAGTGTGGAATGGAATGGAATGGAATGGAATGGAATGGAATGGAATGGAATGGAATGGAATGGAATGGGGAAATAAAATGTGAGCGGATATTGTGCCACTGCAATCCAGCCAGGGTGACAGATTGAGAATTTGTTGAAAAAAGGACTAGAAACGAATAGTGTGGATTGGAATGGATTGGAATGGAATGGAATGGAATGGAATGGAATGGAATGGAAAGGTGAAATAAAATGTGAGCTGACATTGTGCCACTGCAATTCAGAGAGGGTGAGAGATTGAGAACCTGTGGAAAGAAAGGAAGATAATAGGATAGTGTGAAAAGCAATGGAATGGAATGGAATGGAATTGAAAGGAATGGAATGGAATGGAATGGAATGGAATGGAATGGAGTGTAATGGAACAGAATGGAAATGAATGGAATGGAATGCAATGGAAAGGAATGGAATTGGAATGGAATGGAAAAGAGTGGAATGGAATGGAATGGAATGGTGAAATAAAATGTGAGCTGACACTGTGCCACTGAAATCCAGCCAGGGTGACATATTGAGAATTGTTGAAACAAGGGAATAGAATAGAATAGTGTGCAATGTAATGGAATGGAAAGGAATGGAATGGAATGGAATGGAATGGAATTGAAGGGAATGGAATGGAATGGAATGGAATGGAATGAAATCGAATGAAATGGCATGGAGTGGAAAAGAAAGGAATGGAATGAAATGGTGTAACAAAATGCGAGCCGACATTGTGCCACTGAAATCCAGCCAGGGTGACAGAGGGTGATAGATTGAGAACATGTTGAAAGAAAGGAGTAGAATAGAGTAGTTTGGAATGGAATGGAATGAAATGCAATGGAGTGCAATGGAACGGAGTTGAACAGAAAGTAATGAAATGGAATGGAAGGGAATGTAATGAATGGAAAGGAATGGAATGGAATGGAACGGTGAAATGAAATTTGAGCTGACACTGTACAACTGCAATCCTACAAGGGTTACATATTGTGAACTTGTTGAAAGAAAGGAATAGAATAAAAGAGTGTGGAATGGAAAGGAGTGGAATGGAAGGGAATGGAATGGAATGGAATGGAATGGAAGGAACGGAATAGAATGGAATGGAATGGAATAGAATGGAAGGAATGGAATGGAATGGAATGTAAGGAATGGAATGGAATGGAGACCATCACGTGGAATGGAGTGAAATGTCATGGAATGGAATGGAATGGAATGGAATGCAATGGAAAGGAAGGGAATGGAATGGAATGACATGGAAAGGAAGGGAATGGAATGGAAAGGAATTTAATGGTGAAGTAAAAAGTAAGCTGACATTGTGGAACTGCAGTATAAACAGGGTGACAGTTTGAGAAGTTGATGAAATAAGAATGGAATGGAATGGAGTGCAATTGAATATAATAGAAGAGAATGGAATGAAATCGAATTGAAAAGAATTGAACGGAATTGAATGGAATAGAATGGAATAGAATGGAATGGAATGGAATGGAATGGAATGGAATGGAATGGAATGGAAATGAATGGAATGGAAACGTTAAATAAAATGTGAGCTGATATACTTCCACTGCAATCCAGCCAGGGTGACAGATTGAGATCTTGTTGAAAGAAAGTAATAGAGTAGCATACTGTGGAATGGAATGGAATGGAATCAAATGGAATGGAATGAAATGAAATGGAATGGAATGGTTAAATAAAATGTGAGCTGATATTGTGCCACTGCAATCCAGCCAGGGTGACAGATAAAGAACTTGTTGAAAGAAAGTAATAGAATCGAATAATCTGGAATGGAATGGAATGGAGTGCAATGGAAGAGAATGGAATGGAATGGAATGGAATAGAATGGAATGGAATGGAATGGAATGGAATGGAATGGAATGAACAGTGAAATAAATTGTGAGCTGACATTGTGTCACTGCAATGCACACAGGGTGACCGATTGAGAACTTGTTGAAAGAAAGGAAGAGAAGAGAATAGTGTGGAATGCAATAGAATGGCAAGGAATGGATTGTAATGGAACCGAATGGAAATGAATGGAATGGAATGGAATGGAATGGAATGGAATGGAATGGTACGGAATGGAATGGTTAAAGTAAATGTGAGCTGACATTGTGCAACTGCAATACAGCCAGGTTGACATATTAAGAATTGTTGAAACAAAGCAGTAGAATAGAATAGTGTGGAATGTAAGGAAATGGAAAAGAATGGAAAGCAATGGAATGGAATGGAATGGAGTGAAATGGAACGGAAAGGAATGGAACGGAATGAAATGGAATGGAATGGAGTGGAAAAGAATGGAATGGAATGAAACGGAGTAACAAAATGTGAGCTGACATTGTGCTACTGCAATCCAGCAAGGGTGACAGATTGAGAACATGTTGAAAGAAAGGAGTAGAATAGAATAGTTTTGAGTGGAATGGAATGAAATGGAATGGAATGCAATGGAACTGAATTGACCAGAAAGTAATCAAATGGTATGGAAAAGAATGGAATGAATGGAATGGAATGGAATGCAACAGAATGGAATGAAACGGTGAAATGAAATATGAGCTGACATTGTGCCACTGCAATCCTACAAGGGTTACAGATTGAGAACTTGTTGAAAGAAAGGAATAGAATAAAATAGTGAATGGAATGGAATGGCATGGAATGGAATGGCATGGAATGGAATGGCATGGAATGGAATGGAATGGAATGGAATGGAATGGAATGGAATGGAATGGAATGGAGTGGCGTGGAGTGGATTGGAATGGAATGCAATGGAATGGAATAGAATGGAATAGAATGGAATTGGTTGCAAAGGAAAACAATGGAACAGAATGGTATGGAATGGAGTGGAATGGAGTGCAATGGAATGGAATGGAATGGAATGGAATGGATTGGAATGGAAGGGAATGGATTGGAATGGAATGGAATGGAAAGGAAGGGTGAAATAAAATTTAGGGTGATACTGCAAAACTGAATTCCAGCCAGGGTGACAGATTGAGAAATTGTTGAATGGAAGGAATAGAATAGATTAGTGGGGAAATGAAAGGAATGGAATGGAATGGAATGAAATGGAATGAATGGAATGGAATGGTGAGCAACATGCGGAATGGAATTAAATGGAATTGAATGGAATGGAATGGAATCGAATCGAATTTATTGGAATGGAACTGTGAAATAAAATGTGTGCTGAATTTTTGCCACAGCAATCCAGACAGCGTGACAGACTCAGAACTTATTGAAAGAAAGTAATATAATAGAACAGTGTGGAATCGAATGTAATGGAATGGAATGGAATGAAATGGAATGGAATGGAGTGCAAGGGAATGGAATGGAATGGAAAGGAATGGAATGGAATGGAATGGAACAGTGAAATAAAATGGGAGCTGACATTGTGCCACTGCAATCCATCCAGGGTGACACATTGAGAACTGGTTGAAAGAAAGGAATAGAATAGAATCGTGTGGAGTGGAAAGGAATAGAATGAAATGGACTGGAATGGAATGGAGTGGAATGGAATGGAATGGAGTGCAATGGAATGGAATGGAATGGAATGGAATGGAATGAAATGGAATGGAGTGCATCGGAACAGAATGGAACGGAATGGAATGGAATAGAATGGAATGGAATGGATTGGAATGGAAAGGGAAAATAAAATGTGAGCTGACATAGTGCCAATGCAATGAAACCAGGGTGAGAGATTGATAACTTGTTGCAAGATAGGAATAGAATAGAATAGTGTGGAATGGAATGGAATGGAATAGAATGGAATGGAATGGAATGGAATGGAATGGAATGGAATGGAATGGAATGGAATGGAATGGAATGGAATGGAATGGAGTTCAATGGAACAGAATGGAACGGAATGGAATGAACTTGAATGGAATGGAATGGAATGCAATGGAATGGATTGGAAAGGAAAGGGGAAATAAAATGTGAGCTGACATAGGGGAAAGGAAAGGGGAAATAAAATGTGAGCTGCAATCCAACCAGGGTGAGAGATTGAGAACTTGTCGCAAGATAGGAATAGAATAGAATAATGTGGAATGGAAGGGAATGGAATGGAATGGAAAGGAACAGAATGGAACGGAATGGAGCAGAATGGAATGCAATGCAATGGAATGGAAAGGAGTGGAGTGGAATGGAGTGGAGGCGAATGTGAAGGAATGGAATGCAGTGTAGTGGAAAGGAATTTAGTGGAGAAGTGTGGATTTGAGTTGTATGGAATGGAATGGAATGGATTCGAGTTTAGTGGATTGGATTATAGTGGAAAAGAATAGAATGGAATGGAATGGAATGGAACAGAATGGAATGGAATGGAATGGAATGCAGTGAATTGCAGTGAAGTGGATTGGAGTAGAATGGAATGGAATGGAGAGGAATGGAATGGAATGTAATACAATGGAATGGAATGCGATGCAGTGGATTCTAGTGGAGGCACATGGAGGTGAATGGAATGCATTGGAATGGAATGGAATGGAATGGAACGGAACAGAAAAGAATGGAATGGAGTGGAATGCTATCGAATGCAATGGAATGGAAATTAATGGAATGGAATGTAAAAAACTTCAATGGAGTGCAGTGGAGTGGAATGGAGAAGTAAGGATGGGAGAGGAGTGCAGTGGAATGAAGTGGAATGGAATGGAATGGAATGGAGTGGAATGGAATGGAATGGAATGGAATGGAATGGAATGGAATGGACTGTAGTGGAAGCCAATTGGAAGGAATGTAATCCACTGGATTGGAGAGCAATGTACTGGCGAAGGGTGGATTTGAATTTAACAGAATGGAATGGAATATACTCGAGTGGAATGCAGTGGTTTACAGTGGAAAAGAATAGAATGGAATGGAATGGAATGGAATGGAATGGAATGGAATGGAATGGAATGGAATGGAAAAAATTGCTGTGCAGCACATTGGAGTGAAATGGAGAAGAAAGGAAGGGAGTGGAGGGGAGCGGAATGGAGTAGAATGGAATTGAAAAGAAAAGAATGGAATGGAAAGGAATGGACTGGAATGTAGGCGAATGTGAAGGAATGGAACGGAGTGGAGTGGTGAGGAGTGGAGTGGAGAAGAGTGGATTTGAATAGAATGGAATGGAATGGATTGGAGTGGATTCCAGTGGAAAAGAATGGAATGCAATGGAATGGAATTTAATGGAATGGAATGGAATGGAATGGAATGGAACGGAATGCAGTGGCATGGAACAGAATGGAGTGGAATGAACGGAGTGGAATGGAGTGGAATGGAACGGAATGGAATGGAATGGAATGGAATGCAATGGAATGGAATGGAATGGAATGGAATGCAATGGAAAGGAGTGGAAAGGAATGGATGCGATTCGGAAGGCATGGAACGCAGTGGAGTTGAGAGGAGTGCAGTAGACAATAGTGGATTTAAATAGAAAGGAATGGAATGTATTGGAGTGGAGTGGAGAGGATTCCAGTGAAAAGAAGGGAAGGGAATGGAATGGAGTGGAATGTAAAGGAATGGAATTGAATGGAATGGAAAAAAGTGGATGGGAGTGTACTAGAGTGGAATGGAGAAGGATGGAAGGGAGTGGGGTTGAGTGGAAAAGAGTGGAATGGAATGGAATGCAATGCAATGGAATGGAATGGAGTGGAATGGAATGGAAGTGAATGGGAACTAATGGAATTCAGTGGAGTGGAGAGGAGTGGAGTGGAGAATAGTGTATTTGAATGGAATGGAATGAAATGGATTGGATTGGAGTGGAGTGGGTTTTACGGGAAAAGAATGCAATGTAATGTAAAGTAATGGAATGGAATGGAAAGGAATGGAAAGGAATGGAATGGAAGGGAATGGAATGGAATGGATTGAAATGGAGTTGAATGGAAAGGAAAGGAATGAAATAAAGTGCAGTGGAGTGCAGTGGAGTGGAATGGAGAAGAAAGGAAGGAATTGGAGAGAATTGGAATGGAGTCTAATGGAATGGAGTGGAATGGAATGGAATAGAAAGCAATGGAAAGGAATGGAATGGAAAGGAATGGAATGGAATGGAATGGAATGGAATGGAATGGAATGGAATGGAATAGAGTGGACTGGAATGGAGGCGAAAGGGAAGGAATGCAATGCAGTGGAGTGGAGAGGAGCAGAGTGGAGAATAGTGGATTTGAATGGAATGGAAAGTAATGGAATGGATTAGAGTCGTGTGGAGTGGATTCTAGTTGAAAAAAATGGAAAGGAATGGAATGGAATGGAATGGAATTGAATGGAATGGAATGGAGTGGACTGGAATGGGGGTGAATGGGAAGGAATGCAATCCAGTGGAGTGGAGAGGAGTGGAGTGGATTGCAATGGAATGGAATGCAAGGGATTGGAATGGAATGCAATGGAATGGAATGGAATGGAAGGGAATGGAAAAGAATGCAATGCAATGGAATGGAATGGAGTGGATTCGACTGGAATAGAAGAGAATGGGAAGTAATGGAATGCAGTGGAGTGGAGAGGAGTGTAGTGGAGAAGAATGGATTTGAATTGATTGCAATGAAATGCCATGGAATCAAACGGAATGGAATGAAGTGGACTGGAGTGTGGTGGATTGGAGTGGAATGGAATGGAATGGAAAGTAATGGAAAGAAATGTAATACAATGGAACGAAATAAAAAGGAATGGAATGGAATGGAAGGAATGGAATGGAATGGAATGGAATGGAATGGAATGGAATGGAAAGGAGTGGCGTGCAGTTTATTGGAATTGAATGGATTGGAGAGGAGTGTAGTGGAGTGGAGGGGAAAGGGAAGGAATGGATTGAAGTGAAGTGGATTGGAGTGGAATGGAGGGGAATCGATTGGATTCAGCTGGATTGGAATGGAATGGACTACAATGGAATGGAATGGAATGCAGTGGGTTGGAGGGGAGTTTCATGCGGGTAATGGATAGGAATGGAATGGAATGATATGGAACGGAACCGAACAGAACACAACGGAAGAGAGTGCAACGGAATGTAATGGAATGCAATGGAATGGAATGGAAAAAATTGTACTGGAGTGCAGTGGAGTTGAATAGAAAAGAAAGGAAGAGAGTGGAGTGGAGTGGAATGCAGTGGAATGGAATGGAATGGAATGGAATGGAATGGAATGGAAAGGAAAGGAATGGAGTTGACTTTAACTGAGGCGAATGGCAATTAATGGAATGCAGAGGAGTGGAGAGGGGTGGAGTGGAGAAGAGTGGATTTGAATGGAATTTAATGGAATGGAATGGAGTGGACTGGAGAGGAGTGGTCTGGATTCTAGTGGAAAAGAATGTAATGGAATGAATGGAATGGAATGGAATGGAATGGAATGGAAAAAAGTGCTGTGGAGTGCAGTGGAGTGGAATGGAGAAGAAAGGAAGCAGTGGAGTGGAGTTGAATGGAGTGGAATGGAAAGTAGTGGAATGGAATGGGAATGGAATGGAGTGGAATGAATGGAGTGGAATGGAATGGCATGTCATGGAATGGAATGGAAAGGAATAGAATGGAATGCAATGAAATGGAATGAAATGGAAAGGAATGGAATAAAATGGAATGGAATGGAGTGGACTGGAATGGAGGCAAACGGGAAGGAATGAAATGCAGTTGAGTGGAGAAGAGTGGAGTGGAGAAAAGTGCACTTGAATTTAATGGAATTGAATTCAATGGAAGGGGTTGTAATGAAATGGAATGCAGTGGATTGGACTGGAGTGGATTGCAGTAGAATGGAATGGAATTGAAAATAATGGAATGCAGTAGAATGGAATGGAAAGGAATTCAATAGAATGGAATGAAAAGGAATGGGATGGAATGGAATGGAGAGGAACGGAGTGCAGTGTATTGGAAATGAATGGAATAGAGAGGATGGTGGTGGACTGTAGTGAAATGTGAAGGAATGGAAGGGAGTGGACTGGAGTGGAGTGGAGGATAAAGGAGGGGTGTAGATTGGATTCCGTAGGAATGGAATGGAATGGATGGAATGGTATGGAAAGGAATGGAATTGAATGGAACGAAGTGGACTGGAGTGGAGTTGCATGGAGGTGAATTGAACGGAATGGAATGGGATGGAATGGAATGCAATGGAATGGAATGAAACGGAATGGAATGAATTGATTAGAATGGAAAGAAATGGAATGGAAAAAAGTGCAATGGAGTGCAGTGGAGTGGAATGGAAAAGAAAGGAAGGGAGTGGAGTGCAGGGGAATGGAGAGAAATGGAATAGAATGGAATGGAATGTATTGGACTGCAATGGAGGAAAATGGGAAGGAATGGAATAAAGAAGACTGGAAGGCAGTGGAGAGGAGAAGAGTAAATATGAATGGAATGGAATGGAATGGAATGGATTGGATTGGAGTGGAGTGGATTCTAGTGGAAAAGAATGGAATGGAATGGAATGGAATGGAATGGAATGGATTGAATTGGAATGCAATGGAATGCAATGGAAGGGAATGGAATGAAATGGAATGCAGTTGAAGGGAAAATAATGGAATGGGATGGAATGGAATGGACGGGAATGCAGGTTAATGGGAAGGAAAGAAATGCAGCGGAGTGGAGAAGAGTGGAGTGCAGAAGAGAGAATTTGAACTGAATGGAATGAATATAAAAACTGCAGTGGAGTGTAGTGTAGAGGAATGGAGAAGAAAGGAATCAAGTGGAGTGGAGTGGAATGGCAAGGAAGGGAATGGAATGGAATGGAACGGAATGCAATGGAATGGAACGGAACGGAACGGAAACGGAATGGAATGGAATGGAATGGAATGGAATGGAGTGGATGGAAATGGGAAGGACTATAATGCAGTGGAGTGGAGAGGAGTGGAGTGGAGAATAGTGGATTTGAATGGAATGGAATGGAATGGAATGGAATGGAATGGATTGGAGTGGAACGGAGTGGATTCTAGTGGAAAAGAATGGAATGGAATGGAATGAATTGGAATGGAATGGAATGGAATGGAATGGAAATGGAATGGAATGCAATGGAGAGAAATGGAATGGAATGGAATAAAGTGCAGTGGGGTGCAGTGGGGTGGAATGGAGAAGAAGGAAGGAAGTGGAGTTGAGAGGAACGGAGTCAAATGGAATTTTATGAAATGGAGTGGAATGCAATGGAATGGAATTGAATGGAGTGGATTGGAATGGAGGCAAATGTGAAGGTAAGGAATGCACTGGTGTGCAGAGAGTAGAGTGCAGAAGAGTGGTTTTGAATTGAATGGAATGGAAAAGAATGGACTGGAGTGGAGTGGAGTGGATTCAAGTTAAAGAATGCAATGGAATAGAACGGAATGGAATGGAATGGAATGGAATGAAATGGAATGAAATGGATTGAATGGAAAAAAGTGAAGTGGAGTGTAGTGGAGTGGAAGGGAGAAGAAAGGAGGCAGGGGAGTGGAGTGGAATAGAATGGAATGGAATGGAATGGAATGGTTTGGATTGGAGCTGAATGGGAGGGAAGGAATTGCAGTGGAGTGGAGAGGAGTGGAGAGGAGAAGAGTGGATTTGAATTGAATGTAATGGAATGCAATGGAATGGGATGGAATGGAATGGAATGCCATGGATTGGAGTGGATTGGATTGTGGTAGAATGGAATTGAATGGAAAGTAATGGAATAGAATGGAATACAATGGAACGGAATGAAAAGAATGGAATGCAATGGAATGTGGTGGAATGGATTGCACTATATTGGAAAAGAATGCAATGGAGTGGAGTGTGGTGGAGTGGAGTGGAATGGGAAGGAATGGAATGGAGTGGAGTGGATTGGAATGGAGGGGAGTAGATTGCATTCAGGTGCAATGGAAGGGATGAGAATGGAATGGAATTCTGTGGATTGGAGTGGAGTTGCATGGAGGGAAATGGAATGGAGTAGTGTGGAGTGGAATGGAATGGAATTGAATGGAATGGAAAAGAATGGAAAAAATACAGTGGAGTGCAGTGGTGTTGAAAGGAGAAGAAAGGAAGGGAGTGGAGTGGACTGGAATGGAATGGAATAGAATGAAATGGAATAAAATGGAATGGAATGGAGAGGATTGGAATGGAGGCGAATGGGAAGGAATGGAATGCAATGGTGTCGAGAGGAGTGGAGTGCAGAAGAGTGGAGTTGAAATGAATGGAAATTAAAGGAATGGATTGGAGTGGAGTGGAGTGGATTCTAGTGGAAAAGAATATAATGGAATGGAATGCAATGGAATGGAATGGAGTGGACCGGAATGGAGTCGAATGGAACGCAGTGTACTGGAGAGGAGTGGAGGGGAGAAGTGCGGATATGAATTGAATGGAATGGAATGGAATAGATTGGAGTGGAATGGAGAGGAGTGGAGGGGAGAAGAGTGCATTTGAATTGAATGTAATGGAATGGAATGGATTAGAGAAGAGTGCAGTGGATTGTAGTGCAAAAGAAAGGAATGGAATAGAAAGAATTGGAATGGAATGGAATGGAAAGGAATGGAGTGGACTATAATGGAGGCGAATGGGAAGGAATGGAATGCACTGGAGTGGAGAGGAGTGGAGTGGAGAAGAATGGATTTGGATTGAATGAAATGGCATGGATTGGATTGGAATGGAGTGGATATTGTTGGAAAAGAGTTGAATGGAATGGAATGGAATGGATGGGAATGGAATGGAACGGAATGGAATGGAATGCAATGGAATATAATGGAATGGAATTGAATGGAAAGCAGTGGATTTGAGTGGAGTTGCGTGGAGGGGAATGGAATGGAACGGAATGAAATGGAATGCAGTGGAATGGAATGGAATGGAACGGAATGCAATAGAATGGAAAAAAGTGCAGTGGAGTGCAGTGGAGTGGAATGGAGAAGAAAGGAAGGGAGTGGGGTGGAGTGAAATGGAATGGAATTGAATGGAATAAAATGGAATGGAATGGAGTGGAATGGAATGGAGTCGAATGGGAAAGAATGGAATGCAGTGGTGCGGAGAGGAGTGTAGTGCAAAAGACTGGATTTGAAATGAATGGAATGAAAAGGCATGGATTGGAGTGGAGTGGAGTTGATTGTACTGGAATAGAATGCAATGGAATGGAATGGAATGGAATGTAACGGAATGGAATGAATGGAAAAAAGTTCAGTGGAGTGAAGTGGAGTGGAATGGAGAAGAAAGGAATGGAGTGGACTGGAGTGGAATGGAACGTAAAGGAGTAGAGAGGAATCAGAAGCAATGGAAAGGAATGGAATGGAATGGAAGGGAATGGAATGGAATGGAATGGAAATGAATTCAGTGTGTTGGTGTGGAATTGCGAGGAGGGAAATATAATGGAATGGAATGGAATGGAATGGAATGGAATGGAATGGAATGGAGAAACGTGCAGTGGAGTGCGGTAGAGAGGAATGGAGAAGAAAGAATGGGAGTGGTGTGTAGTGGAAAGGAGTGAAATGGAATGGAATTGAATGAAATGGAAAGAATGGAAGGAGTGGACTGGAATGGAGATGAATGGGACGGAATGGAATGCTATCGTGTGGAGAGGAGCGGAGTGCAGAAGAGTATATTTGAATTGAATGGAATGAAGAGGAATTTAATTTAACTGGAGAGGATTCTACGTGAAAAGAATGGCATAAAACTGAATGGAACGGAATGGAATGTATTGGAATGGAATAGAATGGAATGGAATAGAATGGAATGGAACGGAACGGAATGGAACGGAACGGAACGAAACGGAATGGAATGGAAAAAATTCAGTGGAGTGTAGTGGAGTGGAATGGAGAAGAAAGAAAGGGAGAGGAGTGGAGTGGAAAGGAGTGGAATGGAAAGGAATGGAATGGAATTGAATGGAATTGAATGGAATGGAGAGGACTGGAATGGAATGGAATGGAACAGAATGGAATGGAAAGGAATGGAATGGAATGGAGTGGACTGGAATGGAGGCGAATGTGAAGGAATGAAATGCAGTGGAGTGGAGAAGAGGGAATGGAGAAGAGTAGATTTGAACTGAATGGAATGAAATGCAATGGATTGGGATGGAAAGGAATGGAATGCAGTGGATTGTAGTGGAGTGGATTGGAGTAGAATGGAATGGAATGGAAAGTAATGGAATTGAACGGAATACAGTGGAACAGAAAGAAAAGGAATTTAATGGAATGGAATAGAATGAAGTGGTTTGGAATGCAGTATATTGGAAATGAATGGAATGGAGAGGATTGTGGTGGAGTGCAGTGGAATGGGAAAGAATGTAATGGAGTGGAGTGGAGTGGAATGGAGGGGAGTAGGTTGGAATCAGGTGGAATGCAATGCAATGGAATGGAATGGAATGCAGAGGATTGGGGCGGAGTTGCGTGGAGGGGAATGGAATGGTATGGAATGGAATGGAATGGAATGGAATGCAATAGAATGGAAAAAGTGCAGTGGAGTGTTGTGGAGTGGAATGGAGAAGAAATGAATGGAGTGGAGTTGACTGGAATGGAGTGGAAAGGACTGGAATGGAATGGAATACAATGGAATGGAATGGAGAGGATCGCAATGAAGGTGAATGGGTAGGAATGGAAAGCTGTGATATGGAGAGGAGTGGAGTTTAGAAGAGTGCAGTTGAATTGAATGGAATGGAAAGGAATGAAGTGCAGTGCAGAGGATTGGATTCTGGTATAAAAAAATGGAATGGAATGGAATTGAATGGAATGGAAAAAATTGCAGTGGAGTGAAGTGGAGTGGAATGGAGAAGAAAGTAAGGGAGTGTATTGGAATGGAGGGGAATGCAATGGAACGCAAACGTATGGGATATAATGGAATGAAATGCAGAGGATTGGAGTGGAGTGAATGGGAGTAGAATGGAATGGAATGGAAAGTAATGGAAGGGAATGAAATACAATGGAATGGAATGACAAGGAATGGAATGGAATGGAGTAGAGGGGAGTGCAGTGTATTGGAAATGAATGGAATGGAGAGGACTGTTGTGGATTGGAGTGGAATGTGAAGGAATGGAATGGAGTGGAGTGAAGTGGAGTGGAATGCAATGGAGAAAAGTACATTGGATTAAGGTGGAATGGCATGGAATGGAATGGAATGGAATGGAATGGAATGGAATGGAATGGAATTAATAGAATGAATGGAATGGAACTGAAAAAAGTGCAATGGAGTGCAGTGGAGTGGAATGGAGAAGAAAGAAGGGAGTGGAGTTGAGTGGAATGGAATGGAATGGAATGGAATAGAATGGAATGGATTGGAGTGTATTGGAATGAAGGCAAATGGGAAGGAATGGAATGCAGCGGTACGGAGTGGAGTGGAGTTTAGAAGACTGGAATGAATTAAATGCAATGGAACAAAATGAATTGGAGTGCAGTGGATTGGATTCTTGTATAAAATAATGGAATGGAATGGAATGGAAAGGAATGGAATGGAATGGAAGAAAATGGAATGGAATGGCATGAATGGAGAAAAGTGCAGTGGAGTTTAATGGAGTGGAATCGAGAAGAAAGGAAGGGAGTGGAGTGGAATGGAGGGTAATGGAATGGAATGCAATGGAATGGGATGGAATGTAATGAAATGCAGGGGATTAGATTGGAGAATCTGGTAGTAGAATGGAATGGAATGGAAAGAAATGGAATGGAATGGAACACAATGAAATGGAATAATAAGGAATGGAATGGAATGGAATGGAGTGGAGTGCAGAGAATTGCAAATGAATGGAATGAGAAGAGTGTGGTGGACTGCGGCGGAATGGAAAGGAATTGAATGTAGTGGAGTAAAGTGGAGTGGAGTGCAATGGAGAGAAGTAGATTGGTTTAAGTCGGAATGGAATGGAATGAAATGGAATGGAATGGAATGGAATGGAATGCAGAGCATTGGAGTGGAGTGGCCTGGAGGGGAATGGAATGGAAAGGAATGGAATGGAATGAATCAAACGGAATGGAATGAATGGAATGGAATGGATTAGAAGGGAAAAAAGTGCAGTGGAGTGCAGTGGAGTGGAATGTAGGATAAAGGAAGGGAATGGAGTATAGTGAAATGGAGTGGAATGCAATGCAATGGAGCATAGGGGACAGGAATGGAAGCTAATGGGAAGGAATGGAATGCAGTGGATAGGAGAGGAATGAAGTGGAGAAGAATGGATTTGAATGGAATGGAATGGAATGGAATGGAATGGAATGGAATGATTGGAGTAGAGTGGATTCCAGTGGAATGGAGTGGAATGGAATGGAATGGAAATGGAATGGAATGGAAGGAAGGCAATGGAATGCAATGGAATGAATGCAAAAACGTGCAGTGGAGTTTATTGGAGTGGTATCGAGAAGAAAGGAACGGAGTGTAGTGGAATTGAGGGGAATGGAATGGAATGCAATGGAATGGGATGGAATGGAATGAAATGCAGGGGATTAGATTGGAGGGTATGGTAGCAGAATGGAATGGAATGGAAAGTAATAGAATGGAATGGAATACAATTAAATGGAATGATAAGGAATGGAATGGAATTGAATGGAGTAGAGTGCAGAGAATCGGAAATGAATGGAATGAGAGGAGTGTGGTGGACTGCAGTGGAATGGAAAGAAATTGAATGTAGTGGAGTGAAGTGGAGAGGAGTGCAATGGAGAGAAGTAGAACGGTTTAACTCGGAATGGAATGGAATGGTATGGAATGGAATGCAGAGCATTGGAGTGGAGTTCCTTGGAGGGGAATGGATGGAATGGAATGGAATGGAATGGAATGGAATGGAATGGAATGGAATGGAATCAAACGGAATGGAATGAGTGGAATGGAATGGAAGGGAAAAAAGTGCAGTGGAGTGCAGTGGAGAGGAATGGAGGGGAAAGAAAGGGAAAGGAGTGTAGTGGAATGGAGTGGAATGGAATGCAAAGGAGCATAGGGGACTGGAAAGGAAGCTAATGGGAAAGAATGGAATGCAGTGGAGTGGAGAGGAGTGAAGTGGCGAAGAGTGGATTTGAATGGAATGGAATAAAATGGAATGGATTGGAGTGGATTCCAATGGAATGGAGTGGAATGGAATGGAATCGAATCGAATTGAATCGAATCGGCAGGAATGCATTGGAATGGAATGGAATGGAATGGATTGGACTGGAATGGAATGAAATGGAATGGTATGGATTGGACTGGAATGGTGTCAAATGATAATGAAATGTATGCAGTTGTTGAGTGCAGAGGAGTGGAGTGGAGAAGAGTTGATTTGATTTGAATGGAATTGAAAGGAAAGCAATGGAATGGAATGGAATGGAATGCAGTGGATTGGAATGGAATGGAATGCAGTTAATTGGAATGGAGTGGATTGGAGAAGAATGGGAAGGAATCAAATGCAGTCAAGCGGAGAGGAGTGGAGTGGAGTACAGTAGATTTGAATTGAATGCAATTAAATGGAATGGAATGGAGTGGAGTGGAGTGGAATCTAGTGGAAAAAGTGTAATGGATTGGAATGTATGTAATGTAATGGAATGGGGACGAATGGGAACGAATGAAATGCAGTGGAGTGGAGAGGTGTGGAGTGGAGAAGTGTGGATTTGAATTGAATGAAATTGAATGGAATAGACAGGAGTGGAGTGGAGAGGATTCTAGTGGAAAAAATGGAATGGAATGGAATGCAACGGAATGGAATGGAATGGAATGGAATGGAATGGAATGGAATGGAATGGATTGGAATGGAATGGAATGCAATGGAATGGAATGGAACGGAATTTAATGGAATGGAATGGAATGGAATGGAATGGAATGGAATGGAAAAAAGTGCAGTGGAGTGCAGTGGAGTGGAATGGAGAAGAAAGGAAGGGAGTGGAGTTGAGTGGAATAGAGTGGAATGCAATGGAATGGAATCGAATAGAATGGAATGGATTGGAGTGTATTTGAAATGAAGGCAAATTGGAAGGAATGGAATGCAGTTTTATGGAGTGGAGTGGAGTTTAGAAGACTGGAATGAATTGAATTCAATGGAAAAAAATGAGTTGGAGTGCAGTGGATTGGATTATTGTATAAAATAATGAATGGAATGGAGTGGAATAGAATGGATGCAATGCAATGGAAGGCAAAGGAATGAATGGAAAAAAGTGCAGTGGAGTTTATTGGAGTGGAATCGAGAAGAAAGGAAAGGAGTAGAGTGGAATGGAGGGAATGGAATGGAATGCAATGGAATGGATGGAATGGAATGAAATGCAGGGGATTAGATTGGAGGGTATGCTAGTAGAATGTAAAGGAATGGAACGTAATGGAATGTAATGGAATACAATGAAATGGAATGATAAGGAATGGAATGGACTTGAGTGGAGTGGAGTGTATTGGAAATGAATGGAATGGAGTGGAGTTTGGTGGATTGGAGTGGAATGGGAAGGAATGGAATGGAGTGGAGTGAAGTGGTGTGGAGTGCAATGGAGGGAAGTAGATTGTACAAAGGTGGAATGGAATGAATGGAATGGAATGAATGGAATGCAGTGGATGGAGTGATGTTGCATGGACAGGAAGGAATGGAATAGAATGGAATGGAATGGAATCAAAAGGAATGGAATGAATGGAATTGAATGGAATGGAATGGAAAAAAGTGCGTGGGTGCATTGGGAGTGGAATGGAGAAGAAAGGAAGGGAGAGGAGTGCAGTGCAACGGAGTGGAATTGAATGCAATGGAACACAGAGGACTGGAATGGAGGCGAATGATAAGGAATGGAATGCAGTGGAGTGGAGAGGAGTGGAGTGGAGAAGAGTGGATTTGAATTGAATGCAATGGAATGGATGGAAGGAATGGATTAGAGAGGAGTGGAATGGATTCAGTGGAAACATGAATGGAATGGAATGAATGAGGAATGGAATGGAAATGGAAGACTAGAATGGAATGGAATTGACCGGAATGGAATAGAATCGACTGGAATGGAATGAAAGAATGGAATGGAATGAATGGAATAGAACGGAATGGAGTGGATTGGACGGGAATGGGTGCGAATGGGAAGGAATGGAACGCAGTGGAGTGGGAAGAGAGGATATGATTTGAATGGAATGGCATGGAATGGATTGGAGTGGAGTGGATTCTAGTGGAAAAAAATGCAATGGAATGGAATTTTTATAGAATGAAATGGAATGGCGAGGAATGGAATAGAAAGGAATGGAATGGAATGGAAAAAATTGCAGTGGAATATACTGGAGTGGAATGGAGAAGAAATGAAGCAAGTGGAGTGGAGTTAAATGGAGTGGAATGGAACGGAACGGAACGGAACAGAACGGAATGGAATGGAGTGAACTGGAATGGAGTCAAATGGGCAGAATGGTATGCAATTGAGTGCAGAGGAGTGGAGTGGAGAAGAGTGGATTTGAATTGATTGGAAAGGAATTCAATGGAAAGTAATGGAATGCAATGGAATGGAATGGAATGGAATGCAGTGGAATGGAGTGGAGTGGATTGGAGAAAAATGGGAAGGAATCGAATGCAGTGGAGTGGAGAGGAGAGGAGTGGAGAAGAGTGGATTTGAATTGAATGCAATGAAATCGAATGGATTGGAATGGAGTGGAGTGGATTCTAGTGGAAAACAAAGAATGAATGGAATGGAATGGAATGGAATGAAATGGAATGTAATGGAGTGGAATGGAATGAAATGGAATGTAATGGAGTGGAATGGAATGAAATGGAATGTAATGGAGTGGAATGGAATGGAGTGGAATGGACTGGACAGGAATGGAGATGAATGGGAACAAACGGAATGCAGTGGAGTAGAGAGGACTGGAGTGGAGAAGTGTGGATTTGAATTGAATGAAATGGAATGGAATGCATTGGTGTGCAGTGGAGTGAATACTAGTGGATAAGAAAGAACGGAAAGGACCAAATGAAACGGAATGGAATGGAATAGAATGGATGGAATGGAATGGAATGGAATGGAATGGCAAGGAATTGAATGGAATGGAGTGGACAGGAATGGAGGTGAATGGGAAGAAACGGAAGGCACTGGAGTGTAGAGGAGTGGATCGGAGAAGAGTGGATTTGAAAAGATTGGAAGGCAATGCAAGGGAATGGAATAGAATGGAATGCAATGGATTGGAGTGCAGTTGTGTTGAGGGGAATGGAAAGGAATGGAATAGAATGGATTGGAATGGAATGGAATGCAATGGAATGGAATGGAACGGAATGGAATGGAATGAAACGGAATGGAATGAATGGAATGGAAATGGAATGGAAAAAAGTGCAGTGGAGTGCAGTGGAGTGGAATGGAGAAGAAAGGAAGGGAGTGGAGTTGAGTGGAATAGAGTGGAATGCAATGGAATGGAATCGAATAGAATGGAATGGATTGGAGTGTATTTGAATGAAGGCAAATTGGAAGGAATGGAATGCAGTTTTATGGAGTGGAGTGGAGTTTAGAAGACTGGAATGAATTGAATGCAATGGAAAAAAATGAGTTGGAGTGCAGTGGATTGGATTATTGTATAAAATAATGAATGAAATGGAATGGAATGGAATAGAAAGGAATGCAATGCAATGGAAGGCAAAGGAATGAATGGAAAAAATTGCAGTGGAGTTTATTGGAGTGGAATCGAGAAGAAAGGAAAGGAGTGGAGTGGAATGGAGGGGAATGGAATGGAATGGAATGCAATGGTTGGGATGGAATGGAATGAAATGCAGGGGATTAGATTAGAGGGTATGCTAGTAGAATGTAAAGGAATGGAACGTAATGGAATGTAATGGAATACAATGAAATGGAATGATAAGGAATGGAATGGACTTGAGTGGAGTGGAGTGTATTGGAAATGAATGGAATGGAGTGGAGTTTGGTGGATTGGAGTGGAATGGGAAGGAATGGAATGGAGTGGAGTGAAGTGGTGTGGAGTGCAATGGAGGGAAGTAGATTGTATAAAGGTGGAAATGGAATGGAATGGAATGGAATGGAATGGAATGGAATGGAATGGAATGGAATGCAGTGGATTGGAGTGATGTTGCATGGACAGGAATGGAATGGAATAGAATGGAATGGAATGGAATCAAAAGGAATGGAATGAATGGAATTAAATGGAATGGAATGGAAAAAAGTGCGGTGGGGTGCATTGGGAGTGGAATGGAGAAGAAGGAAGGGAGAGGAGTGCAGTGCAACGGAGTGGAATTGAATGCAACGGAACACAGAGGACTGGAATGGAGGCGAATGATAAGGAATGGAATGCAGTGGAGTGGAGAGGAGTGGAGTGGAGAAGAGTGGATTTTGAATTGAATGCAATGGAATGGAATGGAATGGAATGGATTAGAGAGGAGTGGAATGGATTCCAGTGGAAACGAATAGAATGGAATGAAATGGAATAGAATGGAATGGAATGGAATGGAATCGACTGGAATGGAATGGAATTGACAGGAATGGAATAGAATCGACTGGAATGGAATGGAATGGAAAGGAATGGAATGGAATGGAATGGAATAGAACGGAATGGAGTGGATTGGACGGGAATGGGTGCGAATGGGAAGGAATGGAACGCAGTGGAGTGGGGAAGAGAGGATATGATTTGAATGGAATGCCATGGAATGGATTGGAGTGGAGTGGATTCTAGTGGAAAAAAATGCAATGGAATGGAATTTTATAGAATGAATGGAATGGAATGGAAATGGCGAGGAATGGAATAGAATGGAATGGAATGGAATGGAGACCATCACGTGGAATGGAGTGGAATGGAATGGAATGGAAGGGAATGGAATGGTGGAATGGAATGGATGGAATGGAATGGAATTGTGAAATGAAATTTGAGCTGACATTGTGCAACTGCAATCCTACAAGGGTTACATATTGAGAACTTGTTGAAAGAAAGGAATAGAATAAAAGAGTGTGGAATGGAAAGGAATGGAAAGGAATGGAATGGAATGACATGGAAAGGAAGGGAATGGAATGGAAAGGAATTTGACGGTGAAGTAAAAAGTAAGCTGACATTCTGGAACTGCAATATAAATCATTGTGACAGTTTGAGAAGTTGATGAAATAAGAATGGAATGGAATGGAGTGCAATTGAACATAATAGAAGAGAATGGAATGAAATCGAATTGAAAAGATTGAATGGAATTGAATGGAATAGAATGGAATGGAATGGAATGGAATGGAATGGAATGGAATGGAATGGAATGGAATGGCGTGGAGTGGAGTGGAGTGGAGTGGATGGAATGGAATGGAATGGAATGGAATGGAAATGGAAAGAATGGAATGGAACAGTGAAATAAAATGTGAGCTGATGTACTTCCACTGGAATCCAGCCAGGGTGACAGATTGAGGGCTTGTTGAAAGAAAGGAATAGAAAAGCATACTGTGGAGTGGAATGGAATGGAACGGAATGGAATGGAATGGAATCAAATGGAATGGAATGGTTAAATAAATGTGAGCTGATATTGTGCCACTGCAATCCAGCCAGGGTGACAGATAAAGAACTTGTTGAAAGAAAGTAATAGAATCGGAATAGTCTGGAATGGAATGGAATTGAGAGCAATGGAAGAGAATGGAATGGAATGGAAAGAATGGAATGATGGAATGGAATCGAATGTAACAGTGAAATAAAATGTGAGCTGACATTGTGTCACTCCAACCATCCAGGGTGACCGATTGAGAACATGTTGAAAGAAAAGAAGAGAAGAGAATAGTGTGGATTGCAATTGAATGGAATGGATTGGAGTGTAATGGAACCGAAATGGAAATGAATGGTATAGAATTGAGTGGTGGAAATGGAATGAAATGGATGGAAGGATGGAATGGAATGGAATGGAATGGAATGGAATGAATGGAATGGAATGGAATGGTTAAAGTAATGTGAGCTGACATTGTGCCACTGCAATCCAGCCAGGGTGACATACTGAGAACTTGGTTGAAAGAAAGGAATAGAATAGAATTGTGTGGGGAATGGAATGGAATGGAATGGAATGGAATGGAATGGAATGGAATGGGGATGGGATGGAATGCAATTGAACGGAATGGAACAGAACGGAATAGAATGGAATGGAGTGGAATGGAATGCAGTGGAATGGAGTGGAATGGAATGTAATGGTGAAAATAAAATGTGAGCTGAAATGGTGCCATTGAATACTGCCAGGGCGATAGATTTATAGACTTGTTTAAAGAAAAGAATAGAATAGAATAGTGTGCAATGTAAAGGAATGGAATTGAATGGAGTGGAAAGAAATGGATCGAATGGAAAGGTGAAGTAAAATGTGAGCTGACATTGTGCCACTGCAATCCAGCCAGTGGAGAGAATTTAGAACTTGTTTTAAAGAAAGGAATAGGATAGAATAGTGAGGAACTGCATGGAGTGGAGTGGAATGGAATGGAACATAATGGAATGGAATAGAGTAAAATGGAAAGGATTGGAATGGAATTGATTGGAAGGGATGGAAGGGAATGTAATGGAATGGAAAGTCTGTAAATGGTATTGGAGTGGTACATGTGATGAATGGAATGGAGTGGAATATGAATGGAGTGGAGTGGAATGGATGGAATGGATGGAATGGAAATGGGAATGGAATAGGTAATGGAATATGGAGGGAAGGAATGGAATGGAATGGAATGATGGAATGGAATGGAAAGGAATGGAATGAATGGATTGGAGTGGGAATGAAATGAATGGAATGTGAAATGAATGTGAGCTGATAATTGCAACTGAATTCCAGCCAGAGGGCACGACGGAGAAGTTGTTGAAAGAAAGGAATAGAATAGAATAGTGTGGAATGGAATGGAAAAGAATAGATGGAATTGATTGTAATTGAATCAAATTGAAGGGGTGCATGGCAAGAATGGAACGGAAAGGAATAAAATGGAATGGAATGGTGAAACAAAATGTGAGCTGACACTGAGGAACTGCAATCCAGCCAGGGTGACAGATTGAGAATTTATTGTAAGAAAGGAATAGAATAGAAGTTTGGAATGGATGGAAGAATGGAAATGGAATGGAATGGAATGGAATGGAATGTAAGGGCAATGGAACGGAATGAACTGTATGAAAAAATGGATGGAATGAATGGAATGGAATGGAATGGAATGGAATGGAATGGATCAGAATGGAACGTAAAAAAGTAAGCTGAATTGTGGACTGCAAACCAGCAAGGGTGCAGATTGAGAACTTGTTGAAACAAAGGAATGAATGGAATGGAATAATGGAAGGAATGGATGGAATTGGAATGAATTGGGAGTTCAATGGATGAGTGATTGAAATGGAAAGGAATGGAATGGGTGGATGGCAAGGGAATGGAATGGAATGTAACGTTGAAATATGAACGGAGTTGACATTCTGACACTGCAATAAGCCAAGGTAACATTTGAGAACATTTTCTGAAAAAAGGAATAGAAAAGAACAGTGTAGATTGGAAGGGTGGAAGGAATCGAAGAATGGAAAGGAAAGGATGGAATGGAATTGAAGGAACGGATGGAAGAAATGGAATGGAATGGGGATGGAATGGAATGGAATGGAATGGATGAGTTGAACATAATAGAGAAGGGAATGGAATCGATTGGAATAGAATTGAATGGAATTGAATGGAATAGAAGAAATGGAAATGGAATGGAATGGAGGGGAATGGATGGAACGGAAATGAATGTAATGGAACAGTGAAACAAAATGTGAGCTGCTATTCTGCCCACTGCAATACAGCCGGGTGACAGATTGAGAGCTTGTTGAAAGAAAGCAATGGAATAGCATAGTGTGGAATGGAATGGAATGGAATGGAATGGAATGGAAATGGAATGGAATGGGGAAATGGGGATAAATGTGAGCGGATATTGTGCCACTGCAATCCAGCCAGGGTGACAGATTGAGAATTTGTTGAAAAAAGGACTAGAACGAATAGTGGGTGGATTGAGAATGGAGTGGAATGGAATGGATGGAAATGGAATGGAATGGAAAGGTGAAATAAAATGTGAGCCTGACATTGTGCCACTGCAATACAGAGAGGGTGAGAGATTGAGAACCTGTGGAAAGAAAGGAAGATAATAGGATAGTGTGGAATGCAATGGAATGGAATGGAATGGAAATGGAATGGGAATGGAATGGAATGGAGTGTAATGGAACAGAATGGAAATGAATGGAATGGAATGCAATGGAAAGGAATGGAATTGGAATGGAATGGAAAAGAGTGGAATGGATGGAATGGAATGGTGAAAGAAAATGTGAGCTGACACTGTGCCACTGAAATCCCAGCCGGGTGACATATTGAGATTGTTGAAACAAGGGAGTAGAATAGAATAGTGTGCAATGTAATGGAATGGAAGGAATGGAATGGAATGGAATGGAATGGAATGGAATGGATGGAATGGAAGGGAATGGAGTGCAATGGAATGGAATGGAATGAAATCGAATGAAATGCTGGAGTGGAAAAGAAAGGAATGGAATGAAATGGTGTAACAAAATGCGAGCCGATATTGTGCACTGAATCCAGCCAGGGTGACAGAGGGTGATAGATTGAGAACATGTTGAAAGAAGGAGTAGAATAGAGTAGTTTGGAATGGAATGGAATGAAATGCAATGGAGTGCAATGGAACGGAGTTGAACAGAAAGTAATGAAATGGAATGGAAGGGAATGTAATGAATGGAAAGGGGATGGAATGGAATGGTGAAATGAAATTTGAGCTGACACTGTAAACTGCAACCTACAAGGGTTACATATTGGTGGAAACTTGTTGAAAGAAGGAATAGAATAAAAGAGTGTGGAATGGAAAGGAGTGGAATGGGAAGGGAATGGATGGAATGGAATGGAATGGAATGGAAGGAAGGAACGGAATAGAATGGAATGGAATGGAATAGAATGGAAGGAATGGAATGGATGGAAATGTAAGGATGGAATGGAATGGAGACATCACGTGGAATGGAGTGAAATGTCATGGAATGGGAATGGAATGGAATGGAATGCAATGGAAAGGAGGGAATGGAATGGAATGACATGGAAAGGAAGGGATGGAATGGAAAGGAATTTAATGGTGAAGTAAAAAAGTAAGCTGACATTGTGGGAACTGCAATTAAACAGGGGTGACAAGTTTGAGAAGTTGATGGAAATAAGAATGGAATGGAATGGAGTGCAATTGAATATAATAGAATAGAATGGAATGAAATCGAATTGAAAAGAATTGAACGGAATTGAATGGAATAGAATGAAAATGGAATGGAATGGGAATGGAATGGAAATGGAATGGAAATGAATGGAATGGAACCGTGAAATAAAATGTGAGCTGATATACTTCAACATGCAATCCAGCCAGGGTGACAGATTGAGATCTTGTTGAAAGCAGTAATAGAGTAGCATACTGTGGATGGAATGGAATGGAACCAAATGGAAATGGAATGAAATGAATGGAATGGAATGGTTAAATAAAATGTAGCTGATATTGTGCCACTGCAATCCAGCAGGGTGACAGATAAAGAACTTGTTGAAAGAAAGTATAGAATTCGAATAATCTGGAATGGAATGGAATGGAGTGCAATGGAAGAGGATGGAATGGAATGGAATGAAAGAATGGAATGGAATGGAAGGAAATGGAATGGAATGGAATGGAAGAACAGTGAAATAAATTGTGAGCTGACATTGTGTCACTGCAATGCCAACAGGGGTGACCGGTTGGAGGAATTGTTGAAAGAAAGGAAAGAGAAGAGAATAGTGTGGAATGCAATAGAATGGCAAGGAATGGAGTGTAATGGAACCGAATGGAAATAATGGAATGGAATGGAATGGAATGGATGGAATGAATGGAATGGAAATGGTACGGAATGGAATGGTTAAAGTAAATGTGAGCTGACATTGTGCAACTGCAATACAGCCAGGGTGACATATTAAGAATTTTGAAACAAAGCAGTAGAATAGAAAGTGTGGAATGTAAGGAAATGGAAAAGAATGGAAAGCAATGGAATGGAATGGAATGGAGTGCAATGGAACGGAAAGGAACGGAACGGAATGAAATGGAATGGAATGGAGTGGAAAAAGAATGGAATGGAATGAAACGGAGTAACAAAATGTGAGCTGACATTGTGCTACTGCAATCCAGCAAGGGTGACAGATGGAGAACATGTTGAAAGAAAGGAGTAGAATAGAATAGTTTTGAGTGGAATGGGAATGAAATGGAATGGAATGCAATGGAACTAATTGACCAGAAAGTAATCAAATGGTATGGAAAAGAATGGAATGAATGGAATGGAATGGAATGCAACAGAATGGAATGAAACGGTGAAATGAAATATGAGCTGACATTGTGCCACTGCAAATCCTACAAGGGTTACAGATTGAGACTTGTTGGAAAGAAAGGAATAGAATAAAATAGTGAATGGATGGAATGGCATGGAATGGAAATGGCATGGAATGGAATGGCATGGATAATGGAATGGAATGGAATGGAATGGAATGGAATGGAGTGGCGTGGAGTGGATTGGAATGGAATGCAATGGAATGGAATAGAATGGAATAGAATGGAATTGGTTGCAAAGGAAAAGAATGGAACAGAATGGAATGGAATGGAGTGGAATGGAATGGAATGGAATGGAATGGAATGGATTGGAATGGAAAGGGAATGGATTGGAATGGAAAGGAATGGAAAGGAAGGGTGAAATAAAATGTAGGGTGATACTGGCAAAACTGAATTCCAGCCGGTGACAGATTGAGAAATTGGTTGAATGGAAGGAATAGAAATAGATTAGTAGGGGAAATGAAAGGAATTGGAATGGAATGGAATGAAATGGAATGAATGGAATGGAATGGTGAGCAACATGCGGAATGGAATTAAATGGAATTGAATGGAAATGGAATGGAATCGAATCGAATTTATTGGAATGGAACTGTGAAATAAAATGTGTGCTGAATTTTTGCCACAGCAATCCAGACAGCGTGGACAGAACTCAGAACTTATTGAAAGAAAGTAATATAATAGAACAGTGTGGAATCGAATGTAATGGAATGGAATGGAATGAAATGGAATGGAATGGAGTGCAAGGGAATGGAATGGAATGGAAAAGGAATGGGAATGGAATGGAATGGAACAGTGAAATAAAATGGGAGCTGAACATTGTCCACTGCAATCCATCCAGGGTGACACATTGAGAACTGGTTGAAAGAAAGGAATAGAATAGAATCGTGTGGAGTGGAAGGAATAGAATGAAATGGACTGGAATGGAATGGAGTGGAATGGAATGGAATGGAGCATGGAATGGAATGGAATTGGAATGGAAATGAAATGAAATGGAGTGCATCGGAACAGAATGGAAACGGAATGGAAAATGGAATAGAATGGAATGGAATGGATTGGAATGGAAAGGGAAAATAAAATGTGAGCTGACATAGTGCAATGCAATGAAACCAGGGTGAAGAGATTGATAACTTGTTGCAAGATAGGAATAGAATAGAAATAGTGTGGATATGGAATGGATGGAATAGAATGGAATGGAATGGATGGAATGGAAATGGAATGGAATGGAATGGAATGGATGGAATGGAGGTTCAATGGAACAGAATGGAACGGAATGGAATGAACTTGAATGGAATGGAATGGAATGCAATGGAAATGGATTGGAAAGGAAAGGGGAAATAAAATGTGAGCTGACATAGTGGCCACTGCAATCCAACCAGGGTGAGAGATTGAGAACTTGTCGCAGATAGGAATAGAATAAGAATAGTGTGGAATGGGAAGGGAATGGAAATGGAATGGAAAGGAACAGAATGGAACGGAACGGAGCAGAATGGAATGCAATGCAATGGAATGGAAAGGAGTGGAGTGGAATGGAGTGGAGGCGAATGTGAAAGGAATGGAAATGCAGTGTAGTGGAAAGGAATTTAGTGGAGAAGTGTGGATTTGAGTTGTATGGAATGGGAATGGAATGGATTCGAGTTTAGTGGAGTGGATTATAGTGGAAAAGAATAGATCATGGAATGGAAGGAATGGAAGAATGGAATGGAATGGAATGGAATGCAGTGAATTGCAGTGAAGTGGATTGGAGTAGAATGGAATGGAATGGAGAGGAATGGGAATGGAAATGTAATACATGGAATGGAATGCGATGCAGTGGATTGGAGTGGAGGCGCATGGAGGTGAATGGAATGCACTTGGAATGGAATGGAATGGAATGGAACGGAACAGAAAAGAATGGATGGAGTGGAAAGCATCATGCAATGGAATGGAAATTAATGGAATGGAATTAAAAAACTTCAATGGAGTGCAGTGGAGTGGAATGGAGAAGTAAGGATGGGAGAAGGAGTGCAGTGGAATGAAGTGGAATGGAATGGATGGATGGAGTGGATGATGGAATGGAATGGAATGAATGGAATGGAATGGAATGGACTGTAGTGGAGAGCCATTGGAAGGAAGTAATCCACGGGATTGGAGAGGCAGTGTACTGGGCGAAGGGTGGATTTGAATTTAAAACAGAAATGAATGGAATATCCTCGGTGGAATGGAGTGGTTTACAGTGAAAAGAATGATGAATGATGAATGGAATGGAAAGGAATGGAATGGAATGGAATGAAAAAATTGCTGTGCAGCACATTGGAGTGAAATGGGAAAAAGGAAGGGAGTGGAGGGAGCGGAATGGAGTAGAATGATTGAAAAAGAAAAGAATGGAAGGAAAGAATGGACTGGAATGTAGGCGAATGTGAAGGAATGGAACGGAGTGGAGTGGTGAGGAGTGGAGTGGAGAAGAGTGGATTTGAATAGAATGGAATGGAATGGATTGGAGTGGATTCCAGTGGAAAAGAATGGAATGGAATGGAATGGAATTTAATGTGAATTGGGGAATGGAATGGAATGGAAATGGAAACGGAATGCAGTGGCATGGAACAGAATGGAGTGGAATGAACGGAGTGGAATGGAGTGGAATGGAACGGAATGGAATGGAATGGAATGGAATGCAATGGAATGGAATGGAAATGGAATGGAATGCAATGGAAAGGAGTGGAAAGGAATGGATGCGATTCGGAAGGCATGGAACGCAGTGGAGTTGAGAGGAGTGCAGTAGACAATAGTGGATTTAAATAGAAAGGAATGGAAATGTATTGGAGTGGAGTGGAGAGGATTCCAGTGAAAAGAAGGGAAGGGAATGGAATGGAGTGGAATGTATAAGGAATGGAATTGGAATGGAATGGAAAAAAGTGGATGGGAGTGTAACTACGAAGTGGAATGGAGAAGGATGGAAGGGAGTGGGGTTTGAGTGGAAAAAGAGGTGGAATGGAATGGAATGCAATGCAATGGACATGGAATGGAGTGGAATGGAATGGAAGTGAATGGGAACTAATGGAATTCAGTGGAGTGGAGAGGAGTGGAGTGGAGAATAGTGTATTTGAATGGAATGGAATGAAATGGATTGGATTGGAGTGGAGTGGGTTTCTAACGGGAAAAGAATGCAATGTAATGTAAAGTATGGAATGGAAAATGGAAAGGAATGGAAAGGAATGGAATGGAAGGGAATGGAATGGAATGGATTGAAATGGAGTTGAATGGAAAGGAAGGAATGAAATAAAGTGCAGTGGGAGTGCAGTGGAGTGGAATGGAGAAGAAAGGAAGGAATTGGAGAGAATTGGAATGGGAAGTCTAATGGAATGGAGTGGAATGGAATGGAATAGAAAGCAAATGGAAAGGAATGGAATGGAAAGGAATGGAATGGGAATGGAATGGAATGGAATATGAGTGGACTGGAATGGAGGCGAAAGGGAAGGAATGCAATGCAGTGGAGTGGAGAGGAAGCAGAGTGGAGAATAGTGGATTTGAATGGAATGGAAAGTAATGAATGGATTAGAGTCGTGTGGAGTGGATTCTAGTTGAAAAAAATGGAAAGGAATGGAATGGAAAGGAATGGAATTGAATGGAATGGAATGGAGTGGACTGGAATGGGGGTGAATGGGAAGGAATGCAATCCAGTGAGTGGAGAGGAGTGGAGTGGATTGCAATGGAATGGAATGCAAGGGATTGGAATGGAATGCAATGGAATGGAATGGGATGGAAGGGAATGGAAATGAATGCAATGCAATGAATGGAATGGAGTGGATTCGACTGGAATAGAAGAGAAATGGGAAGTAATGGATGCAGTGGAGTGGAGAGGAGTGTAGTGGAGAAGAGTGGATTTGAATTGATTGCAATGAAATGCAATGGAATCAAACGGAATGGAATGAAGTGGACTGGAGTGTGGTGATTGGAGTGGAATGGAATGGAATGGAAAGTAATGGAAAGAAATGTAATACAATGGAACGAAATAAAAAGGAATGGAATGGAATGGAATGGAATGGAATGGAATGGATGGAATGGAATGGAGGAATGGAATGGAAAGGAGTGGCGTGCAGTTTATTGGAATTGAATGGATTGGAGAGGAGTGTAGTGGAGTGGAGGGGAAAGGGAAGGAATGGATTGAAGTGAAGTGGATTGGAGTGGAATGGAGGGGAATCGATTGGATTCGCTGGATTGGAATGGAATGGACTACAATGGAATGGAATGGAATGCAGTGGGTTGGAGGGGAGTTTCATGCGGGAATGGATAGGAATGGAATGGAATGATATGGAACGGAACCGAACAGAACACAACGGAAGAGAGTGCAACGGAATGTAATGGAATGCAATGGAATGGAATGGAAAAAATTGTACTGGAGTGCAGTGGAGTTGAATAGAAAA
>NW_022096152.1:0-18505 GCF_006542625.1 Nomascus leucogenys
AAACTACACAGAAGCATTATGTGAAACTTCACTCTGATCTCTGCATTCAACAAAAATTTTTGAAACTTACTTTTCATTTAGGAGGTTTGACACACTCTTTCAGTTGAAACTGCAAGTGGACATTTTGAGGGTTACGGGCCTATCATGGAAAAAGGAATATCTTCAAATAAAAACTTCACAGAAACATTCTGTGAAACTTCCTTCTGATCTGTGCATTCAACTAACACAGTTGAAACTTACATTTGATTGAGGAGTTTTGAAAAACTCTTTCTGTAGAAACATGTGGACATTTCGTGCGCTACGTGCCTACTATGGAAAAAGAATAACTTCAAATAAAATCTACACAGAAGCATTCTGTGAAACTTCTTTCTGATCTGTGCATTCGACTAAATGAGTTGAACCTTACATTTGATTGAGGAGATTTGAAACGCTCTTTCTGTAGAAACTGCAAGTGGACATTTGGAGCGCTACGGCCTATCATGGAAAAAGGAATATCTTCCCATAAAAACTACACAGAAGCATTCTTTGAAACTTCTCTCTGATGTGCATTCAACAAACAGAGTTGAACCTTACTTTTGATTGGGGAGTTTGAAACTCTCTTTCTGTAGAAACTGCAAGTGGACATTTGGAGCACTACACGGCCTATCGTGGAAAAATGAATATCATCAAATAAAAACTACACAGAAGCATTCTCTGAAACTTCTTTCTGATCTGTGCATTGAAGTAACTGAGTTGAACCTTACTTTTGATTGAGGAGTTTTGAACACTTTTTTGTAGAAACTGCAAGTGGACATTTGGACGCACCGGCCTATCGTGGAAAAGAATATCTTCAAATAAAAACTACACAGAAGCATTCTGTGAAACTTCTTTCTGATCTGTGCATTCAAACTAACAGAGTTAAGCTTACTTTTGATTGAGGAGTTTTGAAACATCTTTCTGTAGAAACTGCAAGTGACATTTGGAGCGCTTTGTGGCCTATCGTGGAAAAAGGAATATCTCAAATAAAAAATAAACAGAAGAATTCTGTGAAACTTTTTTCCAATCTGTGCATTCAACTAACAGAGTTGAACCTTACTTTTGATTGAGGAGTTTTGAAACACTCTTTCTGTAGAAACTGCATGTGGACATTTTTGAGTGTTAGTGGCCTATCTTGAAAAAAGGAATATCTTCAAATAAAACTACACAGAAGCATTCTGTGAAACTTCTTTCTATCGTGCATTCAACTAACAGAATTGAGCCTTACTTTTTGATTGAGGAGTTTTGGAAACATGTTTCTGTACAAACTGCAAGTGGACATTTGGAGTCTATGGCAGCCTGTATTGGAAAGGAATATCTTCAAATAAAAATTACACAGAAGCATTCTGTGAAAACTTTTTCTGATCTGTGCATTCGACTAACGTAGATGAAACTTACTTTTGTTAAGGAGTTTTGAAATACTCTTTCGCTAAAACTACAAGGGACATTTGGAGTGCTTCGAGGCCTATCGTTGAAAAAGGAGTATCTTCAAATAAAAAACAACAGAGAATCATTCGGTGAACTTCGTTCTGAATCTGTGCATTCGACTAACAGAGTTGAACCTTACTTTGATTGAGAGTTTTGAACATTCTTCCTGTAGGACTGCAATTGACACTTGGAGAGCAACGTGGCCTATCATGGAAAAAGGAATATTTTCTAATAAAACTACACAGAACATTCTGTGAAACTGTTTCTGATCTGTGCATTCAACTACAGAGTTGAACCTAACTTTGATTGAGGAGTTTTGAAACACTCTTTCTGTACAATCTGCAATTGGACTTTTTGAGCGCTAAGAGGCCTATCGTGGAAAAGGAATATCTTCAAAAAAAAAACTACACAGAAGCATTCTGTGAAAATACTTTCTGATCTGTTCATCAACTATGAGAGTTGAACCTTACTTTTGATTGAGTGGGTTTGAAACAATCTTTTCTTTAGAAACTGCAAGTTTACATTTGGAGTGTTATGTGGCCTATCTGGAAAAAGGAATGTCTTCAAATACAAACTACACCAGAAGCATTCTGTGAAACTTCTTTCTGGATCGTGCAACCGACTAAGAGATTTCAACTTTACATTTGACTGAGGAGTTTTGAAACACTCCTTCTGTAGAAACTGCAAGTGGAATATTTGGAGCGGCTACGGAATGGTTGTGAAAAAGCATATCTTCAAACAAAAACTACACAGAAGCATTCTGTGAAACTACTTTCTAATCTGTGCATTCGTCTAACAGTATGAACCTTACTTTTGATTGAGGAGTTTTGAAACACTCTTTCTGTTAGAAATTGCAAGGGGATATTTGAAGCACTACGCAGCCAATCGTGGAAAAGGAGAATCTTCAAAATAAAAATAAACAGGTGCCTTCTGTGAAACTTCTTTCTGATCTGTGTAATCAACTAACAGAGTTGAACCTTACGTTTGATTGAGGAGTTTTGAAGCACTCTTTCTATTGAAACTGCAAGTGGATATTTCGAGCGCTACGCGGCCTTCATGGAAAAAGTTATACCTTCAAATAAAAACTACACTGAAGGATTCTGTGAAACTTCTTTCTGATCTGTGCATTCAAATAACAGAGTTGAACCTTACTTTTGATTGGGGAGTTTTTGAAACGACTTGCTTCGTAGAAACTGCAAGTGACATGTGGAACGCTTTCTTGGCGTATAGTGGAAAAAAGAATATCTTCAAATAAAACTACACAGAAGCATTCTGTGAAACATCTTTCTCATCCGTGCCTTCAACTAACAGGGTTGAACCTTAACTTTCATCGAGGACTTTTTGAAACACTCTTCTGTAGAAACTGCCACTGGACATTTGCAGCACTACCACTGCCTATCATGGAAAAAGGAATGTTTTCAAATAAAGGATACACAGAAGCATTCTGTGAAACCTCTGTCTGATCTGTGCATTCGACTAAGAGAGTTGAACCTTACTTTTGATTGAGGAGTTTTGAAACACTCTTTCTGTAGAAAACTGCAATAGACATTTGGAGCGCTACATGGCCTATTGTTGGAAAAACGAATATATTCAAATGCAAACTACACAGAATCATTCTGTGAAACTTCCGCTCTGATCTGTGCATTCAAACTAAAATTGTTGAAACTTACTTTGGATTTAGGAGTATTGACACACTCATTCTGTAGGAACTGCCAAGTGAACATTTTTTAGGGTTACACGGCCTATCGTGGAAAAAAGAATGACTTCAAATAAAAACTACACAGAAACATTCGTGAAACTTCTTTCTGATCTGTGCATTCAACTAACAGAGTTGAAACCTGAATTTTGATTGAGGAGTTTTGAAGCACTCTTTCTGTAGAAACGCCAATTGGACATTTGGAGTGTTACGCGGCCTAAACTGGGAAAAGGAATATCTTCAAATAAAAACACATAAAAGCATTCTGTGAAACTACTTTCTGATCTGTGCATTTGACTAATAGACTTGACACCATACTGTTGATTGAGGTGTTTTTGAAAACACTCTATCTTAAGAAAATGCAAGTGGACATTTAGAGTGACGAGGCGTATCGTGGAAAAAGGAATATTTCAAATAAAAACTACATAAAGCATTTCTGTGAAACTACTATCTGATCTGTGCATTCGATTTAACAGAGTTGAACCATACTTTTGATTGAGGAGTTTTGAAACATCTTCTGGTAGAAACTCTAATGGAGATTCGGAGAGCTAAGGCCTATAGTGGCAAAAGGCATATCTTCAAATAAAAACTACAGAGAATCACTCCTCTGAAACTTTTTCTGATCTGTGCATTCAACTAACAGAGTTGAAACCTTCCTTTTGATTGAGGAGTTTTGAAAATATCTCTTTCTGTAGAAACTGCAGGGGGACATTTGGAGTGCTAAGCGGCCTATCATGGGAAAGGAATACCTTCAAATGAAAACTACAACAGAAGCATTCTGTGAAAATCCTTTCTGATCTGTGCATTCAACTAGCAGAGTTGAACCTTACTTTGATTGAGGAGTTTTGAAACACTCTTTTCTGTAGAAGCTGCAAGTGGACATTGGGAGTGCTACATGGCCTATCATGCAAAAAGGAATATCTTCAATAAAAACAACACAGAAGCATTCTGTGAAACATCTTCAGATCTGTGCATTCAACTAACACAGTTGAATCTACTTTTCATTGAAGGAGTTTTGAAACAATCTTTCTGTAGAAAACCTTCAGGTGGACATTTGGAGCAATATGCACTATCGTGGAAGAAGGAAATACCTTCAAATAAACAACTACACAGAAGTATTCTGCAAAACAACTTCCTATCTGTCCATTCAAACTATCAGGATTGAACCTTACTTTTTGTATTGAGCAATTTTTGAAACATTCTTTCTGTAAAAACTGCAAGCAGACATTCGGAGCGCTAAGGGGCCTATAGTGGAAAAGGAATATCTTCAAATAAAAACTACACAGAAGCATGCTGCGAAACTTCTTTCTCATCTGTGCTTGAACTACCAGAGTTGAAGCTTACTTTTGATTGGGGATTCTGAAACACTCTTTCTGTAAAAACTGCAAGAGGACATTCTCAGCACAAATGGGCCTAAGTGGAAAAAGAATACCTTCAAATACAAACTACACAGAAGCATTCTGCGAAAGTCTTCTGAGGTCTGCATTCAACTACAGACTTGAACTTTCCTTTTGATAGAGCAGTGCTGAAACCTCTTTCCATAGAAACTGCAAGTGGTACATTCGGAGCGCTAAGGACTATAGTCGAAAAAGATATCTTCAATAAAAACTACACAGAACATTCTTGAAGACTCTTCTGATCTTGTTCATTCAACTACATGTTTGAATTCTTACTTTTGATTGAGGAGTTTCTATAAACATTCTTTCTGTAGAAAATCAAGCTTACATTCGGAGTGCTAATGGGCCTATAGGTGGAAAAAAGAATATTTCAAATAAAAACTACACAGAAGATTCTGGCAAAACTACCTTTCTTATCTGAGCATTCACTAACAGAGTTGAACTTTAATTTTGATTGAGCAGTTCTGAAACACTGTTTCTGTAGAAACTGCAAGTGGACATTCGGAGCGCTAAGGGGCCTATAGTGTGAAAATGAATATCGTCAAATAAAAACTACACAGAAGCATTCTGTGAAACTTCTTTCTGTTCTGTGCATTCAGCTAACAGAGTTGAACCTTACTTTTGATTGCGAAGTTCTAAAACTCTGAATGTGTAGAAACTGCAAGCGGACCTTCGGAGTGCTAAGGGGCCTATGGCGGAAAACGGAATATCTTCAAATAAAAACTACACAGAAGAATTCTGCGAGACTCCTTTCTGATCTGTGCATTCAACTAGCAGAGTTGAACCTTACTTAAGATTGAAAAATTTTGAAACACTCTCAGAAACTGCTAGAGGACTTTCGGAGCGCAAGTGGCCTATAGTGGAAAAAGGAATATCTTCAAATAAAAACTACACAGAAGCATTCTGCAAAACTTCTTACTTGTCTGCGCATTCAACTAACAGAGTTGAACCTTACTTTTTATTGAGAAGTTCTGTAAATCTCTTTCTGTAGAAACTGCAAGTGGACATTCCGAGTGCTTAGGGGCCGATAGTGGAAAAAGGAATATCTTCAAATAAAAACTACACAGAAGCACTCTGTGAAACTACTTTCTGATCAGTGCATTCAACGAACAGAGTTGAACCTTACTTTTGACTGAGAAGTTCTGAAACTCTCTTTCTGTAGAAACTGAAAGCGGACATTCGGAGCACTAAGGGGCCTGTAGAGGAAAAAGGAATATCTTCAAATAAAAGCTACACAGAATTATTCTGTGAAGCTTCCTTCTGATCTGTGCATTCAACTAACAGAGTTGAACCTTACTTTTTATTGAGAAGTTCTGAAACCCTCTTTCTGTAGAAAATGTAAGCGGACATTCGGTGCGCCAAGGGGACTGTAGTGGAAAAATAATAACTTCAAATAAAAAGTTCACAGAAGCATTCTGTGAAACTTCTTTCTGATCTGTACATTCAAATTAACAGAGTTGAACCTTACCTATGATTGAGACGTTCTGAAACTCTCTTTCAGTAGAAACTGCAAGCGGACATTCAGATCGCTAAAAGGTCTATAGTGGAAAAAATTATATCTTCAAAGAAAAACTACACAGAAGAATTCAGCGAAATTTCTTTCTGATCTCTGCATTCAACTAGCTGAGTAGAACCTTAGTTTTGCTTGAGGATTTCTGAAACACTCTGTAGAAACTGCAAGCGAACATTCGGAGCACTAATGGGCGTATAGTGAAAAAAAGGAATATCTTCAAGTAAAAACTACACAGAAGCATTCTGTGAAACATCTTTCTTATCTGTGCATTCAACTAGCAGAGTTGAAACTTACTTTTGATTGAGAAGTTCTAAAACTCACTTTCTGTAGAAACTGCAAGCAGAAATTCGGAGCTCTAAGTGGCCTATAGTGGAAAAAGGAATATCTTCAAATAAAAAGTACACAGAAGCATTCTGCGAAACTTCTTTCTGATCTGTGCATTCAAGTGAGTTGAACCTTAATTTTGGATTGAGATGTTCTGAAAATTCTCTTTTTGTAGAAACTGCAAGCGGACATTCGAGCGCTAAGGGCCTACAATGGAAAAGAAATATCTTCAAATAAAAATGACACAGAATCATTCTGTGAGACTTTTTTCTGATCTGTGCATTCAAATGCACAGTTGAACCTTACCTTCGATTGAGGAGGTTTGAAACACTCTTTCTGTAGAAACTGAAATTGGCAACAATAGGAGCGCTAAGGGGCCAAAAGTGGAAAAAGTATTGTCTTCAAATAAAAAACTACACAGAAGCATTCTGGCAAACTTCTTTCTGATCTGTCCATTCAACTAGCAGACTTGAACCTTACTTTTGATTGAGCACTTCTGACACACTCTTTCTGTAGGAACTGCAAGCGGACATTCAGAGCGCTAAGGGACCTATAGTGGAAAAAGGAATATCTTCAAATAAAAACTACACAGAAGCACTCGTGAACCTCCTTTGTGATGTGTGCATTCAACTGAGTTGAACCTACTTTTGATTGGGAACTTCTGAAACTCTCTTTCTGTAGAAAATGCAAGCGGACATTCGGAGCACTAAGGGGCCTATAGTGGAAAAAGAAATATCTTCAAAAAAAAACTACACAGAAGCATTCTGCGAAACTCTTTCTTATATGTGCATTCAACTAACAGAGTTGAACCTTACTTTTGATTGAGAAATTCTGAAACTCTCTTTCTGTAGAATCTGCAAGCAGACATTCAGAGCGCTTAGAAGCCTATAGGGAAAGAAGGAATATATTCAAATAAAAACTACACAGAACTTCTGCGAAACTTCTTTCTTATCTGTGCTTTTCAACTAGCAGAGTTGACCTTACTTTTTGATTCATGAGTTTTGAAACACTATTTTCTGTAGAAACTGGCAATGGACATTCAGAGTGCTAAGGGGCCTATAGTGGAAAAAGCGAATAGCTTCAAATAAAAACTACACCAGAAGCATTCTGCGAAACATCTTTCTGGTCTGTGCATTCAACTAGCAGGTTGAACCTTACTTTGATTGAGATTTCTGAACTCTCTTCTGCAGAAACTGCTAGGCGGACATTCGGAGCACTAAGGGGGCATTTTAGTGGAAAAAGGAATATCTTCAAATAAAACTACACAGAAGCATTCTGTGAAACTACTTTCTGATTTGAGGATTCAACTAGCAGAGTTGAACCTACTTTTGATTGAGCAGTTCTGACACACTCTTTCTGTAGAAAACTGCAAGCGGACATTCGGAAGCAATAAGTGGCCTATAGTTTAAAAAGTATAATCTTCAATAAAAACTCCAACAGAAGCATTCTGTGAAACTTCTTTCTGATCTGTGCATTCAACTAGCAGAGTTGAAACTTACTTTTGATTGAGCAGTTCTGAAACACTCTTTCTGTAGAAACTGCAAGTGGACACTCGGAGCGCTAAGAGCCAATAGTGGAAAAAGGAATGTCTTCCAATTAAAAACTACACAGAAGCATTCTGCGAAACTTCTTCTGATGTGTGCGTTCAAACTGCAAAGTTGAACCTTACTTTTGATTGAGCAGTTCTAAAACCCGCTTTCTGTAGAAACTGCAAACTACATAGGGGCACTAATGGGCCAATAATGGAAAAAGTAATATCTTCAAATAAAACAACTGGCACAGAAGATTCTGTGAAAGTTCTTTCTTGATCTGTGCATTCAACAAATCAGAGTTGAACCTTTACTTTTTTGAATGAGAAGTTCTGAGAATCTCTCTCTGTAGGAATACTAAAAAAAAAAAAAGCACAGCAGACATCTTGGAGTGCTAAGGGGCTATAGTGGACAAAAAAGTATCTTCAAAAATAAAAACTACACAGAAGCATTTCTGCGAAACTTCTTTTTGGATCTGTGCCAATTCAACTGCAGAGTTTGAACCTTAGTTTTGATTGAGAAAGTTCTGAAACTCTCTCTCTGTAGAAACTGGCAAGCGGAATATTCGGAGCGACTAAGGAGGCCTATCGTGTAAAAAAAAAGGAATAATCTTCAAATTAAAACACACAGAAAGATTCTGTGAACTTCTTTCTGACTCTGCATTCAACTAATGAGTTGAACCTTACATTTGTTGAGAAGCTCTGGCACTCTCTTTCTCTTGAAATGCAAGCGGCATTTGGAGCGTAGAGGGCTAACAGGGGGAAAAAGGAATATTCAAATAAAAACTACACAGAAGCATTCTGTGAAACTCCCTTTCTGATCTGGTGCATTTACTTGCATATTTGAACCTTACTTTGATTGAGGAGTTTTGAAACATCCTTTTTGTAGTACTGCAAGCGGACATCGGAGCGCTAAATTGCCTGTAGTGGAAAACGGAATTCTTCAAATAAAGACTACACAGAAGGATTCTGCGAAACTTCTTTCTGATCAGTGCATTTAACTAGCAGAGTTGAACCTTACTTTTGTTGAGCAGTTTCTGAAACACTCTTTCTGTAGAAACTTCAAAGCAGACATTGGGGAGCGCTAGGGGCCTATCGTGTAAAAGGAATATCTTTCAAATTAAAACTACACAGAAAGGATTCTGCGAAACTTCTTTCTGATCTGTGCATTCAACTAATAGAGTTGAACCTTACATTTGATTGAGAAGCTCCGGCACTCTCTTTCTCTTGAAACTGCAAGCGGACATTTGGAGCGCTAAAGGCCTACAGGGGAAAAGGAATATCTTCCAAATAAAAACTACACAAAAGCATTCTGTGAAACTCCTTTCTGATCTGTGCATTTACCTTGCCAGATTTGCAACCTTACTTTTGATTGAGGAGTTTTGAAACAGTCTTTTTGTGGTAACTGCAAGCAGACATTCGGAGCGCTAAATTGCCTGTAGTGGAAAACGGAATATCTTCAAATAAAGACTACACAGAAGCATTCTGCAAAACTTCTTTCTGATCTGTGCATTCCAACTAACAGAGTTGAACCTACCTTTTGAATGAGAAGTTCTGAAACTCTCTCTCTGTAGAAACTCAGCGGACATTCGGAGTGCTAAGGGGCCTACAGAGGATAAAGGAATATTTTATAATAAAAGCTACACAGAAGGATTCTGCGAAACTTCTTTCTGATCAGTGCATTTAACTAGCAGAGTTGAACTTTACTTTTGATTGAGCAGTTCTGAAACACTCTTTCTGTAGAAACGTCAAGCAGACATTGGGAGCACTAAGGGGCCTACAGTGGAAAAAGGAATATCGTCAATAAAAACTACACAGAATCATTCTGTGAAACTTCTTTCTCATCTGTGCAGTCAACTGGCAGAGTTGAACCATACTTTTGATTGAGTAGTTTTGAAACACTTTTTCTGTGGCATCTTCAAGCGGAGATTCAGAGCGCCAAGGGTCCTATAGCGGAAAAAGGAATATCTGCAAAGAAAAACTACACAGAAGCATTCTGTGAAACTTCTTTCTCATCTGTGCATTCAACTAACAGTGTTGAACCTTACTTTTGATTGAGAAGTTCTGAAACACTCTGTCTGTAGAGACTGTAAGCAGACATTCGGAGCACTATGGGGCCTAGAGTGGAAAAAGAAAATGCTGCAAATAAAAACTACACAGAAGCATTCTGGGAAACTTCTTATTGATCTGTGCATTCAAATAGCAGAGTTGAACCTTACTTTTGATTGAGCAGTTCTAAAACAGTCTTTCGGTAGAAACTGCAACTGACATTCGGAGCGTTAAGGGGTCTATAGTGGAAAAAGCAATATCTTCAAATAAAAACTACACAGAAGCATTCTGTGAAACTTCTTTCTGATCTGTGCATTCAACTAGCAGATTTGAACCTTACTTTTCATTGAGCAGTTCTGAAACACTCTTTCTGTAGAAACTGCAAGCAGGACATTTGGAGCGCTAAGGGTCCTACAGTGGAAAAAGGAATATCTTCAAATAAAAACTATAGAGAAGCATTCTGTGAAACATCTTTCTGATCTGTGCATTCAACTAGCAGAGTTGAACATTACTTTTGATTGAGCAGTTCTCAAACACTCTTTGTGTAGAAACTGCAAGAGAACATTCGGAGCGCAAAGGGGCCTTTAGTGGAAAAAGGAATATCTTAATATAAAAACTACACAGAAGCATTTTGCGATACTTCTTTCTGATCTCTGCATTCAAATAGCGGAGTTGAACCTTACTTTTGAATAAGGAGTTTTGAAACACTCTTTCTGTAGGAACTGCAAGCACACATTCACAGTGATAAGGGTCCTATAGAGGAAAAAGGAATATCTTCCAATAAAAACTACACAGAAGCATTCTGTGAAACTTCTTCCAGATCTGTGCATTTAAGTAGCCGAGTTCAACTTTACTTTTGATTGAGGAGTTCTGAAACACTCTTTCGGTAGAAACTGAAACGGACATTCGGAGCATTAAGGGGCTTATAGTGGAAAAAGGAATATCTTAAGATGAAAACTACACAGAAGCATTCTGTGGCACTTCTTTCTGATCTGTGCATTCAACTAGCCTAGTTGATCCTTACTTTTGATTTATGACTTCTGAAACACTCTTTCTGTAGAAACTGCAAGTTGAAATTCGCAGCACTAAGGGGCCTATAGTTGAAAAAGGAGTATCTGCAACTGAAAACTACACAGAAGCATTCTGCTAAACTTCTTTCTGATCCGTGTATTCAACTAGCAGGGTTGACCCTTACTTTTGATTGAGGAGTTCTTAAAAACACTTTCTGTAGAAGCTGCATGTGGACATTCGTAGCGCTAAGGGTCCTATAGTGGAAAATGGAATATCTTCAAATAAAAACTACACAGTAGCATTCTGCAAAACTTCTTTCTGATCTGTGCATTCAACTAGCAGAGTTGAACCTTACTTTTGATTGAGGAGTTCTGAAATACACTTTCTGTAGAAACTGCAAGTCTACATTCAGAGCGCTAAAGGGCCTCTAGTGGAAAAAGGAATATCTTCAAATGAAAACTACACAGAAGCATTCTGTGAAACTTCTTTCTGATCTGTGCATTCAACTAGGAGAGGTGAACCTTACTTTTGATTGAGGAATTCTGAAACACTATTTCTGTAGAAACTGCAACTGGACATTCGGATGGCTAAGGGGCCTATAGTGGAAAAATGAATATCTTCAAATAAAAACTACACAGATGCATTCTGCGAAACTTCTTTCTGATCTGTGCATTCAACTAGCAGAGTTGAACCTTACTATTGATTGAGCAGTTCTGAAAAACTCTTTCTGTAGAAACTGCAAGCGGACATTCAGAGCGCTACGGGACCTAGAGTGTAAAAAGGAATATCCTCAAATAAAAAGTACACAGATGCATTCTGCGAAACTTCTTTCTGATCTGTGCATTCAACTAGCAGAGTTGAACTTTACTTTTGATTGAGGAGTTTTGAAACACGCTTTCTGTAGAAATTGCAAATGGACATTCGGAACACTAATGGGCCTACAGTGGAAAAAGTAATATCTTCAATGAAAACTACACAGAAGCATTCTTTGAAACATTTTCTGATCTGTGCACTCAAATAGCAGAGTTGCACATTACTTTTGATTGAGCAGTTCTGAGACATTCTTCCTGTATAAACTGGAAGCGGTCATTCGGAGCGCTAAGAGGCCTATAGTGGAAAAAAGAATATCTTGAAATAAAAACTACCCAGAAGAATTCTGCGAACCTTCTTTCTGATCTGTGCATTCAACTAGCAGAGTTGAATATTACCTTTGATTGATTAGTTTTGAAACACTCTTTCCATAGAAACTGCAGGCGGACTTTCGGAGTGCTAAGGGGCCTATAGTGGAAAAGGAATATCTTTAAATAAAAACTACACAGAAGCATTCTGTGAAACTACTTTCTGATCTGTGCATTCAACTAGCAGATTTGAACTTTACTATTGATTGAGCAGTTCTGAAACACTCTTTCTGTATAAACTGCAAGCGGACATTCGGAGCGCTAAGAGGCCTATGGTGGAAAAAAGAATATCTTCTACCCAGAAGAATTCTGTGAAACTTCTTTCTGATCTGTGCATTCAACTAGAAGAGTTGAACCTTAATTTTGATTGAGGACTTTTCAAACACTTTTCTGTAGAAACTGCAAGCAGACATTCGAAGTGCTATGGGGCCTATAGTGGAAAAAGGAATATGTTCAAATAAAAACTACACAGAAGCATTCTGCGAAACAACTTTCTGATCTGTACATTCAACTAGCAGAGTTGAACCTTACTTTTGATTGAGCAGTTCTGAAGCACTCTTTCTGTGGAAACTGCAAGCGGATATTTGGAGCGCTAGCGGGGGTATAGTGGAAAAAGGAATATCATCAAATAAAAACTACACAGAAGCATTCTTCGAAACTTCTTTCTGATCTGTGCATTCAACTAGCAGAGTTGAAACTTACTTTTGATTGATTAGTTTTGAAACACTCTTTCCGTAGAAATTGCAAGCGGACATTCGGAGTGCTAAGGGGCCTATAGTGGGAAAAGGAATATCTTTAAATAAAAACTACACAGAAGCATTCTGTGAAACTACTTTCTGATCTGTGCATTCAACTAGCAGAGTTGAACATTACTATTGATTGAGCAGTTCTGAAACACTCTTTCTGTAGAAACTGCAAGCAGAAATTTGGAGGGCTAAGGGGCCTTTAGGAAAAAAAGGAATATCTTCAAATAAAAACTACACAGAACCATTCTGCGAAACTCCTTTCTGACCTGTGCATTCAACTAGCAGAGTTGAACCTTACTTTTTATTGAGCAGTTGTGAAACACTCTTTCTGTAGAAACTGTGAGAGGACATTCTGAGCGCTAAGGGCCTTCAGTGGAAAAAGGAATATCTTCAAATAAAAACTACAGAGAAGCATTCTGCGATACTTCTTCCTGATATGTGCTTTCAACTAACAGCGTTGAACCTTACTTTTGATTGAGAAGTTCTGAAACTCTCTTTCTGTAGAAACTGCAAGTGGACATTCGGAGCGCTAAGGGGCCTATAGTGGAAAAGGAATATCTTCCAATTAAAACTACACAGAATAATTCTGTGAAACTTCCTTCTGATCTGTGCATTCAACTAACAGAATTGAACCTTACTTTTGATTGAGAAGTTGTGAAACTCTTTTTCTGTAGAAACTGCAAGCGGACATTTGCAGCTAAGGGGCCTATAGTGGAAAAAGTAATATCTTCAAATAAAAACTCCACAGAAGCATTCTGCGAGACTTCTTTCTGATCTCTGCATTCAACTAGCGTAGTTGAAACTTACTTTTGATTGAGCAGTTCTGAAAGACTCTTTCTGTAGTAACTGCAAGTGGACATAAGGAGCGCTATGGGGCCTATAGTGGAAAAAGCAAAAATTTCAAATAAAAACTACACAAAAGCATTCTGTGAAACTTCTTTCTGATCTGTGCATTCAACTAACAGAGTTGAACCTTACTTTTTATTGAGAAGTTCTGACCCTATTTTTCTGTAGAAACTGTAGGTGGACATTCGGAGGACTAAGGGGCCTACAGTGGAAAAATGAATGTCTTCAAATAAAAACTACACAGAAGCATTCTGCAAAACTTATTTCTGATCTGTGCATTCAACTAGCAAATTGAACCTTACTTTTGATTGAGCAGTTCTGAAACACTCTTTCTGTAGAAAGTGCAAGCGGACATTCGGAGCAGTAAGAAGCCTATGCTGGAAAAAGGAATATCTTCAAATAAAAACTGCACAGAAGCATTCTGCAAAACCTCTTTCTGATCTGTACATTCAAATAGCAGAGTTGAACCTTACTTTTGATTGGGCAGATCTGAAACACTCTTTCTGTAGAAACTGCAAGCGGACATTCGGAGTGCTATTGGGCCTATAGTGGAAAAAGGAATATCTTCAAATAAAAACTAGAGAGACAAATTCTGCGAATCTTCTTTCTGACCTGTGCATTCAACTAGCAGATTTGAACCTTACTTTGATTGAGCAGTTATGAAACACTCTATCTGTAGAAACTGCAAGTGGACATTCCAAGCGCTAAGGGGCCAAATGTGCATTCAACTAACAGAATTGAACCTTACTTTTTATTGAGAAGTTCTGAAACTCTCTTTCTGTAGAAACTGAAAGTGGACATTCGGAGTGCTAAGGGGCATACAGTGGAAAAAGGAATATCTGCAAATAAAAACTACACAGCAACATTCTGTGAAACTTCTTTCCGATCTGTGCATTCAACTAGCAGAGTTGAACATTACTTTTGATTGAGAAGTTCTGAAACACTCTTTCTGTAGAAACTGCAAGAGGACATTCGGAGCGCTAAGGGGCCCAAAGTGTAAAAAGAATTTCTTCAAATAAAAAGTACACAGAAACATTCTGCGAAACTTCCTTCTGATATGTGCATTCAACTAGCTGAGTTTAAACTTACTTATGATTTAGCAGTTCTGAAACAATCTTTCTGTAGAAACTGCAAGCGGACATTCCGAGCGCTAAGGGCCTATAGTGGAAAAAGGAATATCTTCAAATAAAAACTTCACAGAAGCATTCTGCAAAACTTCTTTCCGATCTGTGCATTCAACTATAAGAGTTGAACCTTACTTTTGATGGAGCAGTTCTGAAACACTCTTTCTATAGAAACTGCAAGCGGACATTTGGAGGGTTATGGGGTCTATAGTGGAAAATGGAATTTCTTCAAATAAAAACTACACAGAAGCATTCTGCAAAACTTCTTGCTCATCTGTGAATTCAATCAGCAGAGTTGAACCTTATTTTAGATTGAGCAGTTCTGAAACACTCTTTCTTTAGAAAATGCAAGCGGACATTCGGAGCGCAAAGGGGCCTATAGTGGAAAAAGGAATATCTTCAAAAAAAAACTACACAACAGCATTCTGCGAAACTTCTTTCTGATCTGTGCACTCAACTGGCAGAGTTGAACCTTACCTTTGATTGAGCCGTTCTGAAGCACTCTTTCTGTGGTAACTGCAAGCGGACATTCGGAGTGCTACGTGGCCTATAGTGGAAAAAGGAATATCTTCAAACAAAAACTTCACAGAAGCATTCTGCGAAACCTTTGATCTGTGCATTCAACTATAAGAGTTGAACCTTACTTTTGATTGAGCAGTTCTGAAACACTCTTTCTATAGAAACTGCAAGCGGACATTTGGAGCGTTATGGGGTCTATATTGGAAAATGGAATGTCTTCAAATAAAAACTACACAGAAGCATTCTGCGAAACTTCTTTCTCATCTGTGAATTCAACCAGCAGATTGAACCTTATTTTAGATTGAGCAGTTCTGAAACACTCTTTCTGTAGAAAGTGCAAGAGGACATTCGGAGCGCTATGCAGCCTATAGTGGAAAAAGGAATATCTTCCTTTAAAAACGACACAGAAGCATTCTGCGAAACTTCTTTCTGATCTGTGCATTCAACAAGCAGATTGGAACCTACTTTTGATTGAGCCATTCTGAAACACTCTTTCTGTAGAAACTGTTAGCGGACATTCAGAGCGCTAAGAGGCCTGTATGGAAAAAGGAAAATCTTCAAGTAAAAACTTCACAGAATAATTCTGCGAGAGTTATTTATGATCTGTGCATTCAACTAGCAGAGTTCAACCTTACTTTTGATTGAGGAGTTTTGAAACACTCTTTCTGTAGAAACTGCCAGCGGAGATTTGGAGAGCTAAGGGGCCTACTTTGGAAAAAAGAATATCTTCAAATAAAAACTACACAAAAGCATTCTGCAAAAATTCTTTCTGAACTGTGCATTCAACTAACAGTGTTGAACCTTACTTTTGATTGAGAAGTTCTGACACTCTGTTTCTGTAAAAACTGCAAGTGGACATTCAGAGCGCTAAGGGCCCTGTAGTGGAAAAAGGAATATCTTAAAATAAAAACTACACAGAACCATTCTGCGAGACTTCTTTCTGATCTGTTCATTCAACTAGCAGAGTTGAACCTTACTTTTGATTGAGGAGTTTTGAAAATCTCTTTCTGTAGAAACTGCAAGTGGACATTCGGAGCTCTAAGGGTCCTATAGTGGAAAAAGGAATATCTTCAAATAAAAACCACACAGAGGCATTCTGCGAAACTTCTTTCTGATATGTGCATACAACTAACAGAGTTGAACCTCACTTTTGATTGAGAAGTTCTGAAACTGTCTTTCTGTAGAAACTCAAAGTGGACAATTGGAGCAGTAAGGTGCCTACAGTGGAAAAAGGAATATCTTCAAATAAAAATTACACTGAAGCATTGTGCGAAACTTCTTTCTGATCTGTGCATTCAACTAGCAGAGTTGAACATTACTTTTGATTGAGTAGTTTTGAAACTCTCTTTCTGTAGAAACTGCAAGTGGACATTCAGAGCGCTTACGGGACTGTAGTGGAAAAAGGAATATCCTGAAATAAAAACTACCCAGAAGCATTCTGCGAAACTTCTTTCTGATTGGTGCATTCAACTAGCAGAGTTGAAATTTACTTTTGATTGAGCAGTTCTGAAACACTCTTTCTGTAGAAACAGCCATCGGACATTTGGAGCGCTAAGGGCCTCTAGTTGAAAAAGGAATATCTTCAAATAAAAACTACACAGAAGCATTCTGCGAAACTTCTTTCTGATCTGTGCCTTCAACTAACAGAGTTGAACCTTACCCTTGATTCACAAGTTCTGAAATTCTCTTTCTGTAGAAACTGCAAGCGGACATTCGGAACGCTAAGAGGCCAATAGTGGAAAAAGGAATAACTTCAAATAAAAACTACAAAGAAGCATTCTGTGAAACTTCCTTCTAATCTGTGCATTCAAGTGACAGAATTGAACCTTACTTTTGATTGAGAAGTTCTGAAACTCTCTTTCTGATGAAATTGCAAGTGGATATTCAGCGCGGGAGTGGGCCTACAGTAGTAAAAGGAATAACTTCAAATAAAAACTACACAGAAGCATTCTGCAAAGCTTCTTTCTGATCTGTGCATTTATCTAGCAGAGTTGAACCTTACTTTGATTGAGGAGTTTTGAAGCACTCTTTTTGTAGAAACTGCCCTCGGACATTCGGAACGCTAAGGAGCCTCTAGTTGAAAAAGGAATATCTTCAAATAAAAACTACACAGAAGCATTCTGCGAAACTTCTTTCTGATCTGTGCATTCAACTAAGAGAGTTGAACCTTACCTTTGATTGAGAAGTTCTGAAATTCTCTTCTGTAGAAACTGCAAGCGGACATTCAGAGCGCTAAGGGACCTATAGTGGAAAAAGGAATAACATCAAATAAAAACTACACAGAAGCATTCTGTGAAACTTCAAACTGATCTGTGCATTCAACTAACAGAGTTGAACCTTACTTTTGATTGAGAAGTTCTCAAACTCTCTCTCTGTAGAAACTGCAAGCGGACATTTGGAGTGCTAAGGGCATATTGGTAAAAGTAATATCTTCAAATAAAACTACACAGAAGCATTCTGCAAACTTCATTCTGATCTGTGCATTTACGTAGCAGAGTTGAACCTTACTTTTGATTGAGGAGTTTTGAAACACACTTTTTTAGAAACTGCAAGCGGACATTCAGAGCGTTAATGGTCCAATAGACAAAAACGGAATATCTTCAAATATAAACTACATGGAAGCATTGTGCGAAACGCCTTTCAGATGTGTCCATTCATCTAGCGGAGTTGAACTTACTTTGGATTGAGCAGTTGTGAAACATACTTTCTGTAGAAACTGCAAGCAGGCATTCAGAGTGCTAATTGCCTCTATTGGAAAAAGGAATATCTTCAAATAAAAACTACACAGAAGCATTCTGCGAGATTTCCTTCAGATCGGGGCATTCAACTAGCAGAGTTGAACCTTCCTTTTGATTGAGCAGTTCTGAAACAGTCTTTCTGTAGAAACTGCAAGCGGACATTCGGACCGCTAAGGGGCATATAGTGAAAAAGGTATATCTTCGAATAAAAACTACACAGAAGAATACTGCACAGCTTCTTTCTGATCTGTGCATTCAACTAGCAGAGTTGAACCTTACTTTTGATTGAGCAGTTCTGAAAAACTCTTTCTGTAGAAAATGCAAGCAGACATTCGGAGCCCTAAGGGGTCCACAGTGGAAAAAGAAATATCTTCAAAAAAAAACTACACAGAA